>NC_082393.1:509854-532354 GCF_031168955.1 Gadus macrocephalus
GAGCTAGCGCCCGGCGCTGCGGTCCACCGCTCCTCCCCGCTGCAGTGCCGAGATGAAGGGCGGGCTGCTGTTCTGCTGGGTGCTGCTGCTGGGGTCCGGGGGCCACGCCCTGGGGTCCAGCTGCTTCCTGGACGTGGTGAGGGGACGCTGGGCCTTCCTCTCCCCCTCAGCCCTCAACACCAGGGTGGAGGAGGCAGAGGACTGCAAGGTGGAGGTGGTGACCAACGAACCGATAACACAGAGAGTTGGAAGACTCTCTCCACAGGTAGATACCACGCCCCTTAACACACCTGGACAGATATCACAGGTAGAGACCACGCCCCTTAACACACCTGGACAGATATCACAGGTAGAGGCCACGCCCCTTAACACACCTGGACAGATATCACAGGTAGAGACCACGCCCCTTAACACACCTGGACAGATATCACAGGTAGAGGCCACGCCCCTTAACACACCTGGACAGGTATCACAGGTAGAGATCACGCCCCTTAACACACCTTGACAGATATCACAGGTAGGGACCACGCCCCTTAACACACCTGGACAGATATCACAGGTAGAGACCACGCCCCTTAACACACCTCGACAGGTATCACAGGCAGAGACCACGCCCCTTAACACACCTGGACAGATATCACAGGTAGAGACCACGCCCCTTCTGACACCTTCTGACAGGTATATATATGGTCCGGTCCGGTCTGACCTGATCCGGTCTGGTTTTGCAGGTGTTTGATTGCAGCTTCCAGGAGGAGGAGGTGAAGTACGTCCACAACGGGAGTCCTCTGCTGGACCAGGACTCTGTGAAGCTCAGAGTCTACAGGTGAGACACACACACACACACACACACACACACACACACACACACACACACACACACACACACACACACACACACACACACACACACACACACACACACACACATACATACATACATACATACATTCACACACACACACACACACACACACACACACACACACACACACACACACACACACACACACACACACACACACACACACACACACACATACACACAAAGTCAGTGTGTCGTCATGGTGGCCATGAGGAGAGTCTTACTGAGACAGGAAGTTATGTCGCGATATTTCTGCACCAAACTTTTAGGAAACCAGAGTTTCCTAAAACTCTGGTAATGAGCAATTATGGTTTGGCTTAAAAATAATAATAATATCCGGAACAAATACATGAGGTATCCACAGATGCGAACAATATAAATACTGGTAGCATAGTAACTGATATGAATATTGTTTCTTCTACTGCTAGTAGTAATAAGTGTGGTTCTAGTGAGGATACTGTACCAGCCGTATGGTTCAGGGTGAATGAGTGAGTGGTGACTGAGTGAGGATACTGTACCAGCCGTATGGCTCAGGGTGAAGGGCTGAGTGGTGACTGAGTGAGGATACTGTACCAGCCGTATGGCTCAGGGTGAAGGGCTGAGTGGTGACTGAGTGAGGATACTGTACCAGCCGTATGGCTCAGGGTGAAGGGCTGAGTGGTGACTGAGTGAGGATACTGTACCAGCCGTATGGCTCAGGGTGAAGGGGTGAGTGGTGACTGAGTGAGGATACTGTACCAGCAGTATGGCTCAGGGTGAAGGGCTGAGTGGTGACTGAGTGAGGATACTGTACCAGCAGTATGGCTCAGGGTGAAGGGCTGAGTGGTGACTGAGTGAGGATACTGTACCAGCCGTATGGCTCAGGGTGAAGGGGTGAGTGGTGACTGAGTGAGGATACTGTACCAGCCGTATGGCTCAGGGTGAAGGGGTGAGTGGTGACTGAGTGAGGATACTGTACCAGCCGTATGGCTCAGGGTGAAGGGCTGAGTGGTGACTGAGTGAGGATACTGTACCAGCAGTATGGCTCAGGGTGAAGGGCTGAGTGGTGACTGAGTGAGGATACTGTACCAGCCGTATGGCTCAGGGTGAAGGGGTGAGTGGTGACTGAGTGAGGATACTGTACCAGCCGTATGGCTCAGGGTGAAGGGCTGAGTGGTGACTGAGTGAGGATACTGTACCAGCAGTATGGCTCAGGGTGAAGGGCTGAGTGGTGACTGAGTGAGGATACTGTACCAGCAGTATGGCTCAGGGTGAAGGGGTGAGTGGTGACTGAGTGAGGATACTGTACCAGCCGTATGGCTCAGGGTGAAGGGCTGAGTGGTGACTGAGTGAGGATACTGTACCAGCCGTATGGCTCAGGGTGAAGGGGTGAGTGGTGACTGAGTGAGGTTCTCCTCAGGTTCTCGGCCTCGTCCACGGTGCTGAGGACCCTGGTCCTGACGGTCAGAGTCCTGGAGGGGGGGTCCGGTCTGGTCCAGCTAGGCTCCGCCCCCCTGGTGGTCCTGGGTTTCTACGGATGGTCCGAGCCAATCAACAGCTCCGTCCTGTCCATCAACCCCCCCGGGGGCGTGGCCTGCTCTGTGCGCCTGATGACATCACAGAGCGAGCTGCCGTCCGCGGGCCGGCTGGTCCTGGGGGAGGAGTCCTGGAAGGGGGAGGAGTCCTGGCAGGAGAAGGGTGACCAATGTTCCTCTATATCATATAGTTATAATAAGTACTATATCCTCCTCCTATGTCATATAGTTATAATAAGTACTATATCCTCCTCCTATATCATATAGTTATAATAAGTACTATATCCTCCTCCTATGTCATATAGTTATAATAAGTACTATATCCTCCTACTATATCATATAGTTATAATAAGTACTATATCCTCCTCCTATGTCATATAGTTATAATAAGTACTATATCCTCCTCCTATATCATATAGTTATAATAAGTACTATATCCTCCTCCTATGTCATATAGTTATCATAAGTACTATATCCTCCTCCTATGTCATATAGTTATAATAAGTACTATATCCTCCTCCTATGTCATATAGTTATAATAAGTACTATATCCTCCTCCTATATCATATAGTTATAATAAGTACTATATCCTCCTCCTATATCATATAGTTATAATAAGTACTATATCCTCCTCCTATATCATATAGTTATAATAAGTACTATATCCTCCTCCTATATCATATAGTTATAATAAGTACTATATCCTCCTCCTATATCATATAGTTAGAATAAGTACTATATCCTCCTCCTATGTCATATAGTTATAATAAGTACTATATCCTCCTCCTATATCATATAGTTATAATAAGTACTATATCCTCCTCCTATATCATATAGTTATAATAAGTACTATATCCTCCTCCTATATCATATAGTTATAATAAGTACTATATCCTCCTCCTATATCATATAGTTATAATAAGTACTATATCCTCCTCCTATATCATATAGTTAGAATAAGTACTATATCCTCCTCCTATGTCATATAGTTATAATAAGTACTATATCCTCCTCCTATATCATATAGTTAGAATAAGTACTATATCCTCCTCCTATGTCATATAGTTATAATAAGTACTATATCCTCCTCCTATATCATATAGTTATAATAAGTACTATATCCTCCTCCTATGTCATATAGTTATAATAAGTACTATATCCTCCTCCTATATCATATAGTTATAATAAGTACTATATCCTCCTCCTATATCATATAGTTATAATAAGTACTATATCCTCCTCCTATGTCATATAGTTATAATAAGTACTATATCCTCCTCCTATGTCATATAGTTATAATAAGTACTATATCCTCCTCCTATGTCATATAGTTCATACCAGTAGTATATTGTTCATGGTGTTATGACCCCCTAACCCCCTGACCCCCCCTGACCCCCTGACCCCCCAGGACCCCCGGGCCGGGAGGGGTCCGAGTGCCCGGGGAACAGGCCCTGCCTCCACCCCCCCCCCGGGCCCCGGGCCCTGAAGATGGGCTGCCTGGAGTTCCTGGAGGCGGGGCTCCGGTACCAGCACCTCCGCCCCCCCTCCCCCCAGATCGACTACGTTCCCCTGAGGGTGGAGCTCCGGGACCACGCCTCCAGGACCCTGATGGAGGTAACACACCCGCTGCACCAACACACACACTCCACATGGAGTTACCGTCTGTACTCCACGGTGAGTTACCGTCTGTACTCCACGGTGAGTTACCGTCTGTACTCCACGGTGAGTTACCGTCTGTACTCCACGGTGAGTTACCGTCTGTACTCCGCGTG
Source organism: Gadus macrocephalus (assembly GCF_031168955.1). Classification (NCBI taxonomy): domain Eukaryota; kingdom Metazoa; phylum Chordata; class Actinopteri; order Gadiformes; family Gadidae; genus Gadus; species Gadus macrocephalus. Next base: position 514,003 of record NC_082393.1, read on the forward strand.
GAGTTACCGTCTGTACTCCACGGTGAGTTACCGTCTGTACTCCACGATGAGTTACCGTCTGTACTCCGCGTGGAGTTACCGTCTGTACTTCACACTGAGTTACCGTCTGAACTCTGCGTGGAGTTACCGTCTGTACTCCGCGTTGAGTTACCGTCTGTACTCCACGTTGAGTTACCGTCTGTACTTCACAGTGAGTTACCGTCTGTACTTTACGCTGAGTTACCGTCTGTACTTCACGGTGAGTTACCGTCTGTACTCCGCGCTGAGTTACCGTCTGTACTTCACGGTGAGTTACCGTCTGTTCTTGCGGCCCCCAGGCGGAGGCGGTCTGGGTCCCGGTCCTGGTCCAGGGAGCTCTGCAGAACCAGCCCCCCCAGGCTTCCTTCATGGCCTCCTTCCTCCTGGAGGTGGACCAGTTCATCCTGACCCCTCTGACCACGGCCGCGCTGGACGCCGCGGACCCCGACGGCCCCCAGAGCGGGCTGCTCTTCAACGTGACCGTCCCCCCCGCCCAGGGGTACCTGGCCCACCTGGACGACCCGACCCGGGCCGTGAGCTCCTTCAGCTGGGACGACCTGCACCACATGAACATCGCCTTCCAACCGCCCAGCAGCGGCCACGCCCGTCGACAGAACCTCCAGGTACCGCCTCGTACACGGACAAATGATGGGGAGGAGGATGCTCTCCTGTAGTAACCTTGGATACTAGTCCCCAAATAGTGTCTCAGAACAGAGGAACGGCGTGATGTTGGAATTCTACAGGCTAGAGGTCGGTCCGTCGAGTTACCGTCTGTACTTCAGGCAGCCATGTCGAGTTACCGTCTGTACTTCAGGCAGCCATGTTGAGTTACTGTCTGTAGTTCAGGCAGCCATGTTGAGTTACTGTCTGTAGTTCAGGCAGCCATGTTGAGTTACCGTCTGTACTTCAGGCAGCCATGTTGAGTTACTGTCTGTAGTTCAGGCAGCCATGTTGAACAATGTGTCGTGATTGGTCGAAACACCTCTGATCTAGATCAGGATTTCTGGATGTGTTTCCTCAACATGTTGCCTCCTTAAGTGCAGACGTGTAGGTAAGTCTTCTGACTGGAGAGACTAGAACTGCACAGTGGTGGTTGACGGAGTCCTTCCCTTGGAGTGGTCCCTGCTCTAGGTGGAGTTCCAGGCCCTTGACCCCTCGGTGCTTTAAGGTGGAGTTCCAGGCCACTGACTGATCCTTTTCTTTAAGGTGGAGTTCCAGGCCCCTGACTGATCCTTTTCTTTAAGGTGGAGTTCCAGGCCCCTGACTGATCATTTTCTTTAAGGTGGAGTTCCAGGCCACTGACTGATCCTTTTCTTTAAGGTGGAGTTCCAGGCCACTGACTGATCCTTTTCTTTAAGGTGGAGTTCCAGGCCACTGACTGATCCTTTTCTTTAAGGTGGAGTTCCAGGCCACTGACTGATCCTTTTCTTTAAGGTGGAGTTCCAGGCCACTGACTGATCCTTTTCTTTAAGGTGGAGTTCCAGGCCACTGACTGATCCTTTTCTTTAAGGTGGAGTTCCAGGCCACTGACTGATCCTTTTCTTTAAGGTGGAGTTCCAGGCCACTGACTGATCCTTTTCTTTAAGGTGGAGTTCCAGGCCCTGGACTCGTCGTTCTCGACCAGCCCCCCCATCCTGCTCCACATCTCCATCCGGACCAGCGAGACCAACGCCCCCCGAGTCTCCTGGAACATGGGTCAGTCAACACCCCTCAGAGCGCAACTCAACTAGTCCTGTCATCTGAACATTAGTTAGCTCTGGTTAGTCCTGGTGAAGTCATTGTAATATTGGTTAGGTCTGGTTAGTCGTGCTGAAGTCATCCAACCATTAGTTAGGTCTGGTTAGTCGTGCTGAAGTCATCCAACCATTAGTTAGGTCTGGTTAGTCGTGCTGAAGTCATCCAACCATTAGTTAGGTCTGGTTAGTCCTGCTGAAGTCATCCAACCATTAGTTAGGTCTGGTTGGCCCTGGTTCGCTGACGTAGCCCCGCCCCCTCAGGTCTGGAGCTGCTGGAGGGCCAGTCTCGACCAATCACGTGGGAGGACCTGCAGATCGTGGACAACGACAACATCGAGGCGGTCCGGCTGGTGGCCGTGGACGGGCCGCGGCACGGCAGGCTCACCCTCAGAGGTGAGAGGGCCCCCACCTAGAGGGGGCGGGGCCAACGGGGGGCGGGGCTAACAGGGGGCGGGGCTGCCTCCGTCGGCTCCACCAGGCCAGCCGGTCGGCTGCCCAGCATGTGTTCCCAGTCAGGGGGAAACATACTGGGGGCCGGGGGCCACACTCACACACACACACACACACACACACACACACACACACACACACACACACACACACACACACACACACACACACACGTAAATTCATGGTGCTGTGCACAGACAACAGCTGCTGTCCCCTAACAGGTCCTCATCTTACCGGGGGACAGAGAGAGAAGTGGAGGGGAGAGAGAGAGAGAGAGAGAGAGAGAGAGAGAGAGAGAGAGAGAGAGAGAGAGAGAGAGAGAGAGAGAGAGAGAGACAGAGAGAGAGAGACAGAGGGAGAGAGAGAGAGGGCGGGGGGAGAGAGAGGGGTAGAGAGAGGGAGGAGCCTATCCTACTCTAACGATTCTCTCGTTCCAACTTCTACCCAAAGAAAGTTCCTCTCAGCTCTGGACCAATCAGAACGAGGCAGGCCTTGTTATGGGTCAGCTGAGAGTTCTGTCCCCCCCCCCCCCCCCCCCAGGGGAAGTGCTGCTGGTCCACACACACACACACACACACACACACACACACACACACACACACACACACACACACACACACACACACACACACACACACACACACACAAACACCGCCGTGAAACACACGCACACATTTGTGTGTGTGTGCGTGTGTTTTGGGCTGGGTTCCAAACCCCACCTTTGAGTCTAATTACCAGGAACTGAGTGGGGCAGGACCGCAACGCTAATGAGAGCGGCGCTAGCCACCGTGGCTGCTTCCCACTGGACAGAGCAAGCCGCTAGCTCTAGCCGCTAGCTTTAGCCGCTAGCTCTAGCCACTGGCTCTAGCTTACAGCGAGCGAGCTAGCAGGCTAGCTATGACTCAGCGGTGTTGTGTGTCCTCTCAACAATAAACATGTTTGTGTGTTTGTGTTTATGCGTGCGTGTGTGCATATGTGTGTGTGTCTGCATGGGTTGATGTGTCTGTGTATGTGTACGTGTATGTGTATATGCATGTATGTGTGTCTGTCTGTCTGTTTCTGTCTTTGTGCCCGTGTTATTGTGTGTCTGTTTGTGTCTGTCTGTCTGTCTGTCTGTCTGTCTGTCTGTCTGTCTGTCTGTCTGTCTGTCTGTCTGTCTGTCTGCCTGTCTGTCTGTCTGTCTGTCTGTCTGCCTGTCTGTCTGTCTGTCTGTCTGTCTGTCTGTCTGTCTGTCTGCCTGCCTGCCTGCCTGTCTGTCTGTCTGTCTGTCTGTCTGTCTGTCTGCCTGCCTGCCTGCCTGTCTGTCTGTCTGTCTGTCTGTCTGTCTGTCTGTCTGTCTGTCTGCCTGTCTGTCTGTCTGTCTGTCTGTCTGCCTGTCTGTCTGTCTGTCTGTCTGTCTGTCTGTCTGTCTGTCTGTCTGTCTGTCTGTCTGCCTGCCTGCCTGTCTGTCTCAGGTGTGCGGGCGCTGTGGTTCTCGGTGTCTGACCTGCGGGCCGGTCGGGTGGTGTACCACCACTCGGACAGCGACTCCACCCGCGACCACATCGTGTTCCGCATCACCGACGGCAACCACAGCCTCCGCCACCGCTTCCCCGTACACATCCTGCCCAAGGACGACGCCCCCCCCTTCCTTGTCAACAACGTCGCCGTGGAGACGAGGGAGGGCGGGGCCGTTCGCCTGGAGGACTACATGCTATTGGCTGCCGACCTGGACTCCAGCGATGACCACATCCTGTTCCGGATAGTCTCCGCCCCCCGGGCAGGCCGACTGGAGAGGCGGGGCTCCGCCCCCGGTCCAGGTAGGACAGGAGCGCCTCTCTTACCAGCCATTCACCCAGTCATTCACCCAGTCATTCACCCAGTCATTCACCCAGTCATTCACCCAGTCATTCACCCAGTCATTCACTCAGCCATTCACCCAGCCATTCACCCAGTCATTCACCTAGTCATTCACCCAGTCATTCACCCAGTCATTCACCCAGCCATTCACCCAGTCATTCACCCAGCCATTCACCCAGCCATTCACCTAGTCATTCACCCAGTCATTCACCCAGACATTCACCCAGTCGTTCACCCAGCCGTTCACCCAGTCATTCACTCAGCCATTCACCCAGTCATTCACCCAGTCATTCACCCAGACATTCACCCAGACATTCACCCAGACATTCACCCAGTCATTCACCCAGACATTCACCCAGACATTCACCCAGTCATTCACCCAGTCATTCACCCAGACATTCACCCAGACATTCACCCAGACATTCACCCAGACATTCACCCAGTCATTCACCCAGACATTCACCCAGACATTCACCCAGTCATTCACCCAGTCATTCCATGGGACCTGTCTGTCTGTCACTAATGATCAGGGACCTGTCTGTCTGTCACTAGTGATCTAGCCCTGTCTGTCTGTCACTAGTGATCTGGGACCTGTCTGTCTGCCACTAGTGATCTGGGACCTGTCTGTCTGCCACTAGTGATCTAGGACCTGTCTGTCTGTGCAGGGGTCCCGATAGACAGGTTCCTCCAGAGGGACCTGTCCCAGGGGCAGGTCTACTACGTCCACTCGGGCCAGGAGGTCTTTGAGGACTCCTTCGACTTCACGCTGTCCGACTCCCAGACCCCCCCCAACACCTCCCCCCCCCAGGTGAGGCTCCCCATAACAAACATGACCTTTAACCTGTTGAGCACACACACAGGGACACATGCAGTGTGTGTGTGTGTGTGTGTGCGTGCCCCCCAGACGGTGGTGGTGCAGGTGTTCCCGGTGACGGACCAGGTCCCGGAGGAGGGGGTCGGCGCGGTGCGGACCCTGAGGGTCCGGGAGACGGAGGTGGTCCTCCTGACCCGCGCCCAGCTCAGCTTCAGGGACCCGGAGCGCCCCCACGCAGACCTCAGCTACCGCCTCAGCGAGGGTCCCAGCAGCCCGGCCCAGCCCGGGTACAGGGGGGGGGGGGGGGGGGGTGGGGAGGGGAGGGGCAGGGGGGATGGGGGGGGCACAGGGGGTACAGGGGGGGGGGGGGCATCAGGGGGGACGTGGGGGGCAGGGGGGGCAGGGGGGGGCAGGGGAGACGGGGGGGCAGGGGGGACACAGAGACAGGTAACCCAGGTGTTGCAGGCAGACAGGTAACCCAGGTGTGTTGCAGGCTGATGGACGCCGGTCGTCTCTTCTTGACGGACAGCAACAGCTCCATGAAGAAGGACCCCATGGTGCCAGTGCTGAAGGCCTTCACCCAGGTACCCCCCCTCCCACCTGACAGCCACCCCCCGGCCCCCATCACACCTGACAGGTCCCCCCCCGCCCCCCTCCCACCTGACAGCCCCCGTCCTCGCTCCCCCCCGTCCCCACCCACATCCATCACACTAGCTGTGCTCTGAGCTTCAGGTCATCTGCCCCCCAGCATGCCGTGGACCACCTGAAGGTGGGCTTCATGCCCCCTGTGGAGGACATCGGCCCGGACCCCCTGCTGGTCACCTTCACCTTCTCCGTCACCGACCTGCAGGGCGGCTCCGTCAGCGGCCTCAGCTTCAACATCACCGTCCTCCCGGTGGACGACCGGCCCCCCGAGGTCAGAGGCCCCGTCTGCAGCCCCTCACCTGGTCCGGACAGGTGACCTCACCTGGTCCGGACAGGTGACCTCACCTGGTACGGACAGGTGACCTCACCTGGTCGTGTGACCTCAACTGGTCAGGTCAGGTGACCTCACCTGGTCCGGTCAGGTGACAAGGTGACCTCACCTGGTCCGGTCCAGTGATACCAGGTACCAGTTCAACCGTTCCTCTGCAGGTGTACACAAACCTGCTGCAGGTGGAGGAGGGCGGGGGGGTGTTTGTGACGGAGGAGCACCTCCGGCTGCGTGACGTGGACAGCCGGGAGGAGCAGCTGCGGGTGGAGGTGGAGGAGGAGCCCCTCCATGGTCGGCTGGAGCTCCAGGGCCGAGTGCTGCAGCAAGACCAAAGCTTCACCCTGGAGGACCTCCGGGGCCTGAGGCTACGGTAGGAGGGGGAGGAGGGGGGAAGCTACGGTAGGAGGGGGGAGGAGGGGGGGAGGGGGGAGAGGGGGGAGGGGGGAGAGGGGGAGGGGGAGGGGGAGGAGGAGGGGGTGGAGGGGGTGGAGGAGCCAGGAGAGGAGCAGGGGGAGGAGCAGGGGGAGCAGGAGCCAGGAGTAGGGGCCAGGAGTAGAGGCAGTAGGAGCCAGGAGTAGGAGCCAGGAGTAGGAGCCAGGAGTAGGAGCCAGGAGTAGGAGCCAGGAGTAGGGGCCAGGAGTAGGGGCAGTAGGAGCCAGGAGTAGGAGCCAGGAGTAGGAGCCAGGAGTAGGGGCCAGGAGTAGGGGCAGTAGGAGCCAGGAGTAGGGGCCAGGAGTAGGGGCAGCAGGAGCCAGGAGTAGGGGCCAGGAGTAGGGGCCAGGAGTAGGGGCAGTAGGAGCCAGGAGTAGGGGCCAGGAGTAGGGGCCAGGAGTAGGGGCCAGGAGTAGGGGCAGTAGGAGCCAGGAGTAAGACCAGTGGGAGCCTGGAGAAACTCCTTAAAGAGGCCTTGTGTGTTCCTCTGTTCCAGGTACGTCCATGACGACTCCGAGACCAGCGAGGACTCCACGGTCCTGAGGGTGACGGACGGACACAACAACGCCAGTGTCCGTCTGTCCATCCAGGTGATTCCACAGTGACCTCATGGCAGCCGTCTAGCTACTCACTGAACCCCGTGGAGCAGGCCTGCCCTGGCAGGCAGCATCCTACCTGCTGCTGCCGGGTGCTCAGGTCAGAGTTCGAGGGGATCATTAACCTGGAACATTCACCTTGAATGTTTCCCTGGTGTTCCAGGTGAATGTTCTGGACGTTCCAGGTCAATATCACGTTTACATGAACATTTCTGATCAGATTATAGTTCTAATCTGAATAGATCTAATCCCATCATGGGATCCGAATGTCCTGGATTTGACACATCTGGACCGACAGGGATATAATGGACGTCTTATCAGTAGGCTATTTGGCATTTTTATGTTTTTTCTTTTGATGTAAGCCCAGCAGGAGAGAGCTTTTCTCTGCCTGCTCCTTTGATTAAGAAGGAGGAGGACAGCACAGCGACGTCAGCATCTCGTCCAGTCTTAATATCGACCCCCCCGATCCTCCGCCGCAAACAAGACGTATTTGGAGGAGTGTGCGCAGCCAAGACGGGAGGGAGAGAGCGGTGCTGCATGCATTTAGTCGCCAGGAATGGTGGGAACACTTGTGGGAACACAAGTCGGCAGTCGTTCGTTAAATTATGCGAGCTCATGAAAAATATATAGCCAGAGGAGTTTACTGTACGAAAGCCAATTCCATTGGCAATGACAGTTGCCATGGTGCTGTACAAGATGGGCAGCAGAGCCGAATATAGACTTATCGCGAATCAGGTCGGAGTAAATAGAAGTCTCTCTAAGTTACAAAGTAGCTAGTAGTACCCAAACCAATCAGAATAATAGAATCAGAATGTATACATGCCGATTATAGCGGACTACACCAGCTCTTATAACCCTACTGAAATTCTAATACGATCAGAGAAGTGTCCCTTTAAACCCGGCTAATGTTTCCCAGGTGTTCCAGGTGAATGTTCCCGATGCTCCAGGTCAATGTTTCCCAGGTGTTCCAGGTGAATGCTCCCGATGCTCCAGGTCAATGTTTCCCAGGTGAATGTTCCCGATGCTCCAGGTCAATGTTTCCCAGGTGTTCCAGGTGAATGTTCCAGACGTTCCAGGTGAATGATTCCGTGGGTGTGTTCCAGGTGTTCCAGGTGAATGTTTCCCAGGTGTTTCAGGTGAATGTTTCCCAAGTGTTCCAGGTGCATATTCCTGACGATCCAGGTCAATGTTTCCCAGGTGTTTCAGGTGAATGTTTCCCAAGTGTTCCAGGTGCATATTCCTGACGATCCAGGTCAATGCTTCCCAGGTGTTTCAGATTAATGTTTCCAAAGTGTTCCGGGTGAATGTTCCCGACATTCCAGGTGAATGATTCCCTGGGTGTGTTCCCGATGTGCCAGGTCAATTTTACCCAGGTGTTTCATGTGAATGTTTTCCAGGTGTTCCAGGTGAATGTTCCCAACGTTCCATGTGAATATTTCCCTGGTTGTGTTCCAGGTGTTCCAGGACTATTTTCCAGGTGTTCCAGGTGAATGATTCCCTGGCTGTGTTCCAGGTGATCCCGGTGAACGACGAGCCCCCCCAGCTGAGCCCGGGTCTGCGGGGGGAGCTGCGGTGCCAGGAGGGGGGGCGGGTCCAGGTGAGCCTGGACTACCTGAGGGCCACGGACCCGGACAGCGAGGACTCCAGGCTGAGCTACATGCTGACCCGCCGCCCGGCGCGCGGACAGCTGCAGAACCGGGGCCTGGAGGTGGAGCGCTTCACCCAGCAGGACCTGCTGCTGGGACACATCTACTACGTCCACACCGGTGAGGACCCCTAGACCCCCCCAGGGGGATCCCTAGACCCCCCCGGGGGGGCCCCTAGATCCCCCCAGGAGGACCCCTAGATCCCCACCAGGGGGTCCTCTAGACCCCCTCTGGACGTGGACCGGTCCACTCTAGACCCCTCTGTAGTGGACCGGTCCACTCTAGACCCCTCTGTAGTGGACCGGTCCAGTCTAGACCCCTCTGTAGTGGACCGGTCCAGTCTAGACCCCTCTGGACGTGGACCGGTCTTAACATGCAGCTGCCTTCTGATTGGTTGACCAGGCGGAGAGGTGGGGGCGGACCCCGTGTCCGACACCGTCACCCTCATCGTGTCGGACGGGGAGGCGGGGGGGGCGGATGGCTGTTGTCACGGAGACGCCCCCCCGCCCCCCGCCCCCCTCCACGGGTCACTTCCTGTGTACGACCTCAACGTCACCGTGCTTCCTGTCAACAACCAGGTCCCCGACGTAACCATGGGTACGCCGCCTGCTCACTGTTGCCACGGTGTCATCACCATGATGACGTCACTAAGATGTCATCACGACGATGACATCATAGTGACGACATCACTACGATGTCAACACTACGAGACACACACAAACACACACACACACACACACACACACACACACACACACACACACACACACACACACACACACACAGGGCGGTGTTGTGACTGAGCTGCCCCCCCCCCCCCCCCCCCCAGGCGGCTTCATGCTGGCGGTGGAGGAGGGGTCGTGGGTCTGTCTCTGTGGGGGGGCTCTGGGGGCGCTGGACGCAGACAGCCCCCCCGACCTGCTGACCTTTCACCTGGAGACCCCCCCCCTCCACGGCTTCCTGGAGAACACCCTGCCCCCGCCTGGACACCAGAAGAGCAACGCAGGGCTCAGCATCGGTCAGTACCGGGTGACCCCTGACCCTAACGACCTCTCATCCTGTCGACCCCTGACGCTAACGACCCCTAACCGTAACGACCTCTGACCCTAACGACCTCTGACCCTAGCGTCTCTCCTCTTGTGACCCTAACGACCTCTGACCCTAACGACCCCTGACCCTAACAACCCCTGACCCTAGCGTCTCTCTTCTTGTGACCCTAACGTCCTCTGACCCTAACGACCTCTGACCCTAACGACCCCTGACCCTAGCGTCTCTCCTCTTTTGACCCTAACAACCTCTGACCCTAACGACCTCTGACCCTAACGACCCCTGACCCTAGCCTCTTCTCCCCAGACTCCTTCAGCCTCGCCCACCTCACCCTGGGCTACATCAACTACGTCCAATCAGAGCACAAGGGGGTGGAGCCTACTGCGGACCAGCTGTCAGTCAGCGTGAGTGACGGGCTCCATCGTTCCTCCCCCTCGACCCTCCTCATCACCATCAACCCGACCAATGACGAGGCTCCGACCCTCCTCCTCACCAACTTCACTGTAAGCCCAACACGCACACACACACACACACACCCACGCACACACACGCACACACGCACAGACACACACACACACACACACACACACACACACACACACACACACACGCACACAAGCACAGACACACACCCACGCACACAAACACAAACACACACACACACACACACTCACACACACACACACACACACGCACACGCACACCCACGCACACCCACGCACACACACACGCACATGCACACGCGCGTGTGCGTGTGCGTGTGCGTGTGCTCAGTGTGCCTCCTCCTCAGGTGGGGGAGGGGGGTCTGGTGGAGCTGGGGCGCTCCGTCCTGGACGGCCGGGACCTGGACGCCCCCCCGGGGGTCCTGACCTTCACCCTGCTGACCCCCCCGCTGCACGGCCTTCTACTGAGGGGGAGCCACGGCCGCGACCCCGCCCACTACCGGGCCCTGGCCCCCCACCTCCTGCTGGGCCTCTCCGTCACCTCCTTCACCCTCAGCCAGCTGCACCAAGGTGGGCGGAGTCAGGGGGCGGAGTCAGGGGTCAGCAGACTGGGTGGGGGCGGAGTCAGGGGTCAGCAGACTGGGTGGGGGCGGAGTCAGGGGTCAGGAGACTGGGTGGGGGCGGAGTCAGGGGTCAGGAGACTGGGTGGGGGCGGAGTCAGGGGTCAGCAGACTGGGTGGGGGCGGAGTCAGGGGTCAGGAGACTGGGTGGGGGCGGGGTCAGGGGGTCAGCAGACTGGGTGGGGGCGGGGTCAGCATACTGGGTGGGGGCCGGGTCAGCAGACTGGATGGGGGCGGGGTCAGGGGTCAGGAGACTGGGTGGGGGCGGGGTCAGGGGTCAGGAGACTAGGGCTGCATCCGAATACTCATACTTGACTGCTATATAGTATGCATTTTGTAGTACGCCACAAATATAGCGCGTCCGAATGCTCAGTACGCATTGTGTAGTACGGAAAAAACATTTCCGAATGCGTGCTACCGCCACAGTATACAACGGTAGGTCACTACGCTATCCCACAATACAACCGGAGTCTGGTAACCAACGAAGAAGAGATGGCTGACCCGACACTACCAACAGAGGCTCCCGCAAATTTCGAAATATCGAAATGTTAGTACAAGTATTAAATGTTCCTTTAATTTAATAACATTTTTAATTTGATAGCAACGATGACAAGACGGAAAACAGGTAACTTATCAAGGTAATTTTGCCGGCATCTGAGGGGAGATACGTCATCTCCAAACAACCGGTGGAGTTTCGGCGGTGTTCGGAAGCGTTCAGAGGCGTACGCATAGCTGTAGGCCGTACTACACTGTCAAGTGTAGTACGGTGAAGTAGTAGACACTGAACAGAAATAGTATGTACTAAGTATTCGGATTAAGCCCAGGTGTGGAGACATCTGTCATGTTAGGTTTAACCACATGCTACATGCTACATGCTATCAGTGGATGCGTCATGTCCGGAACTAACAGGAAACTAAGACAAGAAATGAAACTTCAGACAGGAAGTGAATGTGGCAGTCAGGCTGAGGAGGCGGGACCTTGCTGCGGTGCTCTGACTCCTCCCCCCCCTCTCCCCCCAGGCCCCGCCCTCCTGTATCTCCACGACGACTCGGAGGGCGCCGACGACCGTCTGGAGCTGCAGCTGAGCGATGGGCGGCGCCGCGTCCGGGGGTCCGCCGCCATCAGGGTGCTGCCCGCCAACGACCAGCCCCCCCGCCTCCGCACGTAAGACCCCCCCCTCCCTCCTCATCCCCCCCCCGTCCCTGTGCTGGGACCCCGACACCAGCCCAGAGGGATTCAACCTGTACACAGACATGTGGCGGGTCACACACGCACACACACACACACACACACACACACACACACACACACACACACGCACACACACGCACACACACACACACACACATGCACCGCTGTGACACACATACATGGCGCCATGACACACACACACACTGCTGTGACACACACAAACACACACACACACACACAAACACACACAATGTTCTTTTGAGTGACTGACCTGCAATTTGCTTTTGCATCCTTGAATACGTCTGTTTCTGCCCCCCCCCCCCCCCCCCCCCCCCCCCCCGACCCAACACACACAGTGAACACACATCACACATATGTCACTGCCGGGGTGTGTGTGTGACACGATCGTGTGTGTGTCCGTGTCTGAGAGTGCGGTATGTGTGTGTGTGTGTGTGTGTGTGTGTGTGTGTGTGTGTGTGTGTGTGTGTGTGTGTGTCTGACGGGGGGGGGGGTCTGGGGGCGGGGGGGGTCTGAGGGGGGGGTCCAGGGGGGGGGTACAGCAGCTCCTGGCAGATGTCCCGTCCCTGTCGTCCGCTTGCCGCCAGCCTCGGCTTTCGTTCCGTCTGAGCGCCGCTCGCCAGGCGCTCCAAGACGCCCCTCCCCCCCCCTCCCCCCTCCCCCCCCCCCTCCCCCCTCGGCGGCCCCGTTCATGTCAACACATCGTCTGGAGAACACAGAGTTACTTCAGCCCAAAGCAGAACAACATTACAGACTTCACCAGAGACACTCAGTCTGTGTGTTCTTTATACAGACAGACAGGCACTATAGGGGGAGACAGGTAGAGAGAGAGACCGGCAGAGAGACAGGTAGAGAGACAGGTAGAGAGCCCGGTAGAGGTAGAGAGACAGGTAGAGAGACAGGTAGAGAGACTGGTAGAGAGACAGGTAGAGAGACTGGTAGAGAGACTGGTAGAGAGACAGGTAGAGAGACTGGTAGAGAGACTGGTAGAGAGAGAGGTAGACAGACAGGTAGAGAGGGAGACAGATAGAGAGACTGGTAGAGAGACTGGTAGAGAGAGAATCAGGTAGAGAGACTGGTAGAGGTAGAGACAGGTAGAGAGACAGGTAGAGAGAGAATCAGGTAGAGAGACTGAGACTGAGGTAGAGACAGGTAGAGAGAGAATCAGGTAGAGAGACTGAGACTGAGGTAGAGACAGGTAGAGAGACAGGTAGAGAGAGAGACAGGTAGAGAGAAAGACAGGGAGACAGGTAGAGAGAGAGACAGGGAGACAGGTAGAGAGAGAGACAGATAGAGAGACTGGTAGAGAGGCCGGCCCCCCAGGGTCTCATGTGGGGCTTTCACACCAAAAAGAACTAAGAGCCAGTTCCGGGCTGGTGCTAGGGCCAGTTCCAAACAGGTTCCAGCCTAATCCCAGTTAAGAACCAGTTGGTTTCACACCGGCCAGAGCTAGCCATGGAGCCGGTGTGAGCAACGTTATGACGTCACTGCAAACGTCTCCGCTTTCCCAGCAACCCTCCCGCCTTGCCGGAACTGTACAATAAGAAGAAGAACCCTTGTGCCAGTTTCAAACACAACAACAACAATTTCCGTGTATGGTTCGTTCTTTGAATATTCCGATTTAAAACAAAATCAGAAAAAACAATTAACAGAGTCGTTTTTTGTTTTTTTCTGATTTGGTTTTGAAGCCGAAAAAAGGCAAAAAGAATATACAAATAAACTGTATTTTTCTGTTTTTTTTAAATCAAAACGGGAAAACTGAATGATCCAGTTGCTTGTTTTGTTTGCGTGATATTTAGATAAAACCGCAATGAATGCCGGGAAAAGGGCACGCGGATAAAAAAATAATACATATAAAGACGTTTCAAATGTTCCATCGAGTCTCTCGCATTCTATAATGGCCAGCTTTATTGTTTTCCGTGGGAGCCGGCGACTTAGTCTGCGAGTGGACGATCTGAAACTAAATCGGAAACTAGATTTCTTCTTCGAAGTTGTGCTCCACACAGAACCTCCTCACCGTCACTTCGGGGCACCAGATTGCTTCAGAGCGGTACTGATCGCGTCGTGTGTCTTTCCAGTGTCAAACAGTTCACGAATAAAATCACCATACGGTTCAAGTGCGGCCATAACTAAGGCTTTTTTCTTCGCTGCGTTCTGCCTTCTGGTGTAGCCTATAACTATAAATGTATCTATTTTTTAACACACAAACACAAATAAAATGTCGTTTATTTGTTTATTCCTTTTGCTCTTTTTCCGATTCAAAACCAAATCAGAAAAAAACAAAAAACGACTGTTAATTGTTTTTTCAGATTTTGTTTTAAATCTGAGTATTCAAAGAACGAACCATACACGGATTCACGTCCATTGTTTACTTCAGTGTTTTATGCCGGTCTTCGTTGGTCTTCCTGTTCTATGAAGCTAAGGATAACCCCACCCCCTGCCCCTGGCGTAAAAGCAGTTCTAGCCCAGCTCAATCCTGGGGCTGGAGTTGAACCGGTTTTTAGAGGCCGGAGCCGGTTCTCTGGCGGTGTGAAACCAAAACCCTGGCCCTAGCTCCGAACTAGCCCGGAACGGGCTCCGATTTTGCGGCGGTGTGAAAGGCCCAATGGTGCTCTGTTGTCAGGAACGGCGGTCTCCAGGCGGGCTCCAGGCTCCAGGCGGGTTCCGGGCTCCAGGCGGGCTCCAGGCTCCAGGCGGGTTCCGGGCTCCAGGCAGGCTCCAGGCTCCAGGCGGGCTCCGGGCTCCAGGCGGGCTCCAGGCTCCAGGCGGGCTCCGGGCTCCAGGCGGGCTCCGGGTGGAGGCTGATCCGCAGCGAGGTCCTGGAGGCGGAGGACCTGGACACGCCCCCTGACCAGCTGCTCTACGTCCTGGAGGCGGGGCCACGGCTCGGCTCGCTGCAGCTCAGGGTGGGACCAACAGGGGGGGGGGAGTAGTGTTTGGTGTTGTGGTGTGTAGTTGGGTTGTTGTGTTGTGGTTTTGTGATGTTGTGCAGTGTGCTGTTGTGTAGTGGTGTTGTGCAGTGTGCTGTTGTGTAGTGGTGTTGTGCAGTGTGCTGTTGTGTAGTGGTGTTGTGCAGTGTGCTGTTGTGTAGTGGTGTTGTGCAGTAAGGTGTTGTGTAGTGGTGTTGTGCAGTAAGGTGTTGTGTAGTGGTGTTGTGCAGTAAGGTGTTGTGTAGTGGTGTTGTGCAGTGTGCTGTTGTGTCGTGGTGTTGTGCAGTAAGGTGTTGTGTAGTGGTGTTGTGCAGTGTGCTGTTGTGTAGTGGTGTTGTGCAGTAAGGTGTTGTGTAGTGGTGTTGTGCAGTGTGCTGTTGTGTAGTGGTGTTGTGCAGTGTGCTGTTGTGTAGTGGTGTTGTGCAGTGTGCTGTTGTGTAGTGGTGTTGTGCAGTGTGCTGTTGTGTAGTGGTGTTGTGCAGTGTGCTGTTGTGTCGTGGTGTTGTGCAGTAAGGTGTTGTGTAGTGGTGTTGTGCAGTGTGCTGTTGTGTAGTGGTGTTGTGCAGTGTGCTGTTGTGTAGTGGTGTTGTGCAGTGTGCTGTTGTGTAGTGGTGTTGTGCAGTGTGCTGTTGTGTAGTGGTGTTGTGCAGTGTGCTGTTGTGTAGTGGTGTTGTGCAGTGTGCTGTTGTGTAGTGGTGTTGTGCAGTGTGCTGTTGTGTAGTGGTGTTGTGCAGTGTGCTGTTGTGTAGTGGTGTTGTGCAGTGTGCTGTTGTGTAGTGGTGTTGTGCAGTGTGCTGTTGTGTCGTGGTGTTGTGCAGTGTGCTGTTGTGTAGTGGTGTTGTGCAGTGTGCTGTTGTGTAGTGGTGTTGTGCAGTGTGCTGTTGTGTAGTGGTGTTGTGCAGTGTGCTGTTGTGTCGTGGTGTTGTGCAGTAAGGTGTTGTGTAGTGGTGTTGTGCAGTGTGCTGTTGTGTAGTGGTGTTGTGCAGTGTGCTGTTGTGTAGTGGTGTTGTGCAGTGTGCTGTTGTGTAGTGGTGTTGTGCAGTGTGCTGTTGTGTCGTGGTGTTGTGCAGTAAGGTGTTGTGTAGTGGTGTTGTGCAGTGTGCTGTTGTGTAGTGGTGTTGTGCAGTGTGCTGTTGTGTAGTGGTGTTGTGCAGTAAGGTGTTGTGTCGTGGTGTTGTGCAGTGTGCTGTTGTGTAGTGGTGTTGTGCAGTGTGCTGTTGTGTAGTGGTGTTGTGCAGTGTGCTGTTGTGTAGTGGTGTTGTGCAGTGTGCTGTTGTGTCGTGGTGTTGTGCAGTAAGGTGTTGTGTAGTGGTGTTGTGCAGTGTGCTGTTGTGTAGTGGTGTTGTGCAGTGTGCTGTTGTGTAGTGGTGTTGTGCAGTAAGGTGTTGTGTAGTGGTGTTGTGCAGTGTGCTGTTGTGTAGTGGTGTTGTGCAGTGTGCTGTTGTGTAGTGGTGTTGTGCAGTGTGCTGTTGTGTAGTGGTGTTGTGCAGTAAGGTGTTGTGTAGTGGTGTTGTGCAGTGTGCTGTTGTGTAGTGGTGTTGTGCAGTAAGGTGTTGTGTATTCCTGACCCCTGCTGTGTTCCTCAGAGCGGCCCTGATTGGTCGGTTCTCTCCGCCGGTCAGAACTTCACCCAGGAGGACGTGGACCTTAACCGCCTGGCCTACTCCCCCCCCGCCCCCCCTGGGGTCAGGGGTCACGACCCCGCCCCCCCTGGGGTCAGGGGTCAGGACAGCTTCAGCTTCCACCTCAGCGACGGGCAGAACGACTCTCCATCCCAGAGCTTCAGCATCTCAATGCCCGGCTCCACGCCAGGTTAGCACCGCGGGCGACGCTACGCTAGCTCCATAGGCTACTAGCAAAGCATTAGCATTAACCTGCCAAACCACACTAGCTACCATTAACCTGCTACACGAAACTAGCTAGCCGTTATCTGCTCAGCCAAACTAGCTAGCATGAAGCTGGGCTCACAGTTACTCTGGGTGGGAGGAGGCTAACTAGCTCGGGCTAGCCTGAACTCTGGAACCCTGAAATATTAATGCCTCCTCGCCGACGGCTCATGGCACGCAGCGGCGCTAGCCTCCTTGCGCCACGCTAGCGTCCCGGAGCGGCGCTAGCCTCCTAGCCGCTACATTATTGAGCAGCGCGTGAACAGGAGGAGGAGGTGCAGCTGGCACCAGGCCCGCTCCGCCTGCAAGGAGGAGGTGAGGACCCCACTGAGGCCTCCTCAGGAGGTGAATAATTAACGGGCCGGGGGAGAGACCAGCTGTTGAGAAACACAGTTTAGACTCTCTCTCTCTCTCTCTCTCTCTCTCTCTCTGCCTCTGTCTCTCTGTCTCTCTCTCTCTCTGTCTCTCTCTCTCTCTCTCTCTCTCTCTCTCTCTCTCTCTCTCTCTGCCTCTGTCTCTCTGTCTCTCTGTCTCTCTGTCTCTCTGTCTCTCTCTCTCTCTCTCTCTCTCTCTCTCTCTCTCTCTCTCTCTCTCTCTCTCTCTCTCTCTCTCTCTCTCTCTCTCTCTTTTCTGTTCAACAGAATCTGATTGACGTTTGGTTTCCGATTCAAATAGAAGCAGATTGACTTTTAAGTTTAGAATAAAATAATATACGGTTTCTAATTTAAACAAATATATTTACATTTTGAATTAAAATTGAAACATAGCAACTGTTTCTTTAATAATTAAAATAGAAACATCATTTAGTTTCCGAGTAAAATAGATAAATAAACTATAATTAAAAGTCTTAACTTTGTAGTTTAGCATTAAAATATAAACTCTTTACATTAAAGTTTATAATTAAAATAATATCTTTACTGAGTTGTTTATAATTAAATTATAAAATATTTACTGGACAGTTTTATAATTAAAAAAAAACGAGTGTGTGGTTTATAATTAAAATATAAACACATTTACTGTGTTGTTTATAATTAACACCTCGATGCCTCGCATCTAATTCTGACGCCCGGTTTCCGGTAGTGTGACCTCTGACCCTCCAGTAGTGTGATCTCTGACCCTCCAGTAGTATGACCTCTGACCCTGCAGTAGTGTGACCTCTGACCCTGCAGTAGTGTGACCTCTGACCCTGCAGTAGTGTGACCTCTGACCCTGCGGTAGTGTGACCTTTGCCCCTGCAGTAGTGTGACCTCTGACCCTGCAGTAGTGTGACCTCCGACCCTCCAGTAGTGTGACCTCCGACCCTCAAGTAGTGTGACCTCTGACCCTGCGGTAGTGTGACCTCTGACCCTGCGGTAGTGTGACCTCTGACCCTGCGGTAGTGTGACCTTTGCCCCTGCCCTCCCCAGGGCCCCTGGTGCTGCTGAGCGGGGCGGTGGCCCTCCAGGCTGGGGCCCGGGCGGTCCTGACGACCGACACCCTGCTGGCCCGGGACGGGGGGGGGCGGGCGGAGGCGCTGCTGTTCAGCGTGACGGAGGCGCCGCTCCACGGGGTGCTGCACCTGGCCCAGCACCCCGGGGTGCCGCTGCTCGCCTTCACCCAGCTGGACGTCTCCGCCCACCGCGTCTGCTACACCCACGACAACCGCCGGGGCCCCCCCGACGACGGCTTCAGGTACAGGAAGACCAGGGGCCCCCCCTCCCCGACTGAGCCCCC
>NC_082393.1:537354-547354 GCF_031168955.1 Gadus macrocephalus
TGAGTACTACTGAGTACTACTGAATACTTCTACTAGTACTTAATCCTACAAGTGAAGATATTACTAATACTTAATACTTCTACTGGAGATACTACTAGTACTCGTTACTACTACTGGAGATACTACTAGTACTCAATACTACTACTGGAGATACTACTAGTACTCGTTACTACTACTGGAGATACTACTAATACTCAATACTACTACTGGAGATACTACTAATACTTAATACTACTACTGGAGATACTACTAATACTTAATACTACTACTGGAGATACTACTAGTACTCAATACTACTAGTGGAGATACTACTAGTACTCAATACTACTACTGGAGATACTACTAGTACTCAATACTACTACTGGAGATACTACTAATACTCAATACTACTAGTGGAGATACTGCTAGTACTCAATACTACTAGTGGAGATACTACTTGAACTTAATACTACTACTGGGGATACCACTAACACTTAATACTACTGGAGATACTACTAATATTAAATACTACTGGAGATACTACTAATACTTGATACTACTGGAGATACTACTAATACTTAACACTACTAGAGATACTAATACTTAATAAAACTGGAGAGACTACTAATACTTAATACTACTGGAGATACTACTAATACTTAATACTACTGGCGATACTACTAATACTTAATACTACTGGAGATACTACTAATACTTAATAGTATTACCACCTCTGTGGATACGAGATGTTTCCACATGACCTCCTGACCTCCTGACCTTCTGGTGCTCAGGGGTCAACGTGAAGACCTGGACCGTCTATCTCCATGACGACCAGCTGGAGGAGAACAACGAGAGCTTCAGCATCACTCTGAGTAACCCTGACAACGCTGTTCTAGGTTCCCGCCACTCCGCCACCGTGGAGATCATCGACCCCAGAGGAGGTGGGCACGCACACGCGCGCACGACGCACGCACGCACACACACACACACACACACACACACACACACACACACAGACACACACACACACACACACACACACACACACACACACACACACACACACACACACACACACAGACACAGACACACACACAGACACACACACACACACACACACACACACACACACAGACATACACACAAACTCACACACATTAAAGCATTGCATTGTGGGAGAGATCTGAGTTGACCTCCTCTGTGCCCAAGGATCATGTGACCCCGAAGATCTGAAGGTGGAGGACAAAAGCTCCACCCCTACTCCACCCGCCACTGCAGAGGAGGAGGAGGAGGAGCCTATCACAGACATAGAGGCGGAGCTTCTGTGGGACAGCCACGACCCTCCTGCCCGGGGCGATGTGCCCCGCCCCCACGACTACGACTATGTGGAAGAGGCGGAGCCCCAGGACCAGCCACCGCAGTACCACCTCAGACCAGCAGGGGGCGCCATACCGCCGCAGTACCCCCTCAGACCAGCGGGGGGTGCCATACCACCGCAGTACCACCTCAGACCAGCAGGGGGCGCCATACCGCCGCAGTACCCCCTCAGACCAGCGGGGGGTGCCATACCACCGCAGTACCACCTCAGACCAGCAGGGGGCGCCATACCACCGCAGTACCCCCTCAGACCAGCGGGGGGCGCCGGAGCTGCGCCACACTGGCAGGTGAGACCCGGCGGCCTGGGGGTGAGACCCGGGGGTCTGGGGGGTGAGACCCGGGGGCCTGGGGGGTGAGACCCGGGGGCCTGGGGGTGAGACCCGGGGGTCTGGGGGGTGAGACCCGGGGGCCTGGGGGTGAGACCCGGGGGTCTGGGGGGTGAGACCCGGGGGCCTGGGGGTGAGACCTGGGGGCTGACTGTAGCGTTTTTCCCCAGAAGGACGCCGCTCACACTGGGACCAGGGACCGAGTCTGGACCGTAAGAACACACCTCCTCCTCCTCCTCCTCCTCCTCCTCCTCCTCTTCCTCTTCCTCTTCCTCTTCCTCTTCCTCTTCCTCCTCTTCCTCCTCCTCCTCCTCCTCCTCCTCCTCCTCCTTCTCCTTCCATAGCTGTCTGTCTGTCTGTATGTCCGTCTGTCTGTCCTCAGCCTGTCTGTCTGTCCTCAGCCTGGTCTGTCTGTCTGTCTGTCTGTCTGTCTGTCTGTCTGTCTGTCTGTCTGTCTGTCTGTCTGTCTGTCTGTCTGTCTGTCTGTCTGTCTCCAGTGAGGTTCCTCCCTGTCCTCCTTCAGGTCCACAGTCTGGGGTCCTCCTGGGTCCATGAGGGTCCGGCTCAGACCAGGACCCCCCAAGACCCCCCAGACCCCCTAGACCGCCTACAGGAGCCCCCACACACACACCAGACCAAGGTACACACACATGCTCACACACACAATTAGACTACATTAAAGGTGACATAATATGACAACAACCCTGGACCTGCGTCCGGCCGCAGCCCGGTGCGACCCTGTAACCATGGTGACGTGTCCCCTCAGCCCCCCCAGGGTCCCGGGGGGTCGGAGGTCAGGTGTGGGCCGGGCTGGACGCTCCACAGTGGGAGGTGCTACCAGCTGGGAGGGGGCGTGGCTACCTGGAGCAGCGCCCAGAGGACCTGCTCCCTGCTGTGAGGACGCACACACATACACACACACACTCACACACAAGCACACACGCACACACACACAATAACAATTAAGGCATTTAGCAGACCCTTTAATCCAAAGCAATTTATATCAGTTAATACACACATTGAAACACCGACGGCAGAGTCAACCATGCAAGGCGACAGCCAGCTCTTCAGGAGCTGTGAGGGTTAAGTGTCTTGCTCAGGGACACATCAACACTCAGCTAGGAGGAGCTGGGGATCGAACTAGCAACCTTTCGGTTACAAGACAACTGCTCTACCTCCTGAGCTAAGCCAACCCCCCCCCCCCCCCCCCCCCCCCACACACACACACACACACACACACGCACACAGTCACACAAACTCTCACATCTAGTAAGCACTGCACTGTATTAATACAGTGTAGTACTGTAGTCTTACAGTGTAGTACTGTAGGAATACAGTACAGCACTGTAGTAATACAGTGCTGTACTGTAGTTATATAGTACAGCACAGTACTGTATTAATCCAGTACTGTACTGTAGTATTACAGTGTAGTACTGTAGTAATACAGCGAATTACTGTAGTATTACAGTGTAGTACTGTAGTAATACAGTACCGTAGTGTAGTAATACATTACAGTACTGTAGTATTACAGTGTGGTACTGTAGTAATACAGTACAGTACTGTAGTAATACAGTGTAGTACTGTAGTATTACAGTGTGGTACTGTAGTAATACAGTGTAGTATTGTAGTATTACAGTGTAGTACTGTAGTATTACAGTGCAGTACTGTAGTATTACAGTGTAGTACTGTAGTAATACAGTGCAGTACTGTAGTAATACAGTGCAGTACTGTAGTAATACAGTGTAGTACTGTAGTAATACAGTGCAGTACTGTAGTATTACAGTGTAGTACTGTAGTAATACAGTGCAGTACTTTAGTAATACAGTGTAGTACTGTAGTATTACAGTGCGGTACTGTAGTATTACAGTGCAGTACTTTAGTAATACAGTGTAGTACTGTAGTATTACAGTGCGGTACTGTAGTATTACAGTGCAGTACTGTAGTAATACAGTGTAGTACTGTAGTATTACACTGCGGTACTTTAGTAATACAGTGTAGTACTGTAGTAATACAGTGTAGTACTGTAGTATTACAGTGTGGTACTGTAGTAATACAGTGTAGTACTGTAGTAATACAGTGTAGTACTGTAGTATTACAGTGCAGTACTGTAGTAATACAGTGTAGTACTGTAGTATTACAGTGTGGTACTGTAGTATTACAGTGCGGTACTGTAGTATTACAGTGTGGTACTGTAGTATTACAGTGCGGTACTGTAGTATTACAGTGTAGTACTGTAGTAATACAGTGTGGTACTGTAGTATTACAGTGTAGTACTGTAGTATTACAGTGCAGTACTGTAGTAAGCAGTGCTTGCGGTGCAGGTTCCAGGGCGGTCTGACGGCCGTCCACTCGGGGAAGGAGCTGGCCTGGCTCTGGAGGTTCGCTGGACGCAAGCCCTTCTGGATCGGTGACTGCCTTGCCTTACCTTAACTTACCTTAATGTTACCAATGCACACCTCCTTACATTAACCTTACCTTAACCCATTCAAGTCCTCACCTTAACATTGTTGACCGCCTCCTTAGCTTAAGGTGTTGACCGCCTCCTCACCTTAACCTTGTTGACCGCCTCCTTACCTTAAGGTGTTGACCGCCTCCTTATCTTAACCTTGTTGACCGCCTCCTCACCTTAACCTTGTTGACCGCCTCCTTACCTTAAGGTGTTGACCGCCTCCTCACCTTAACCTTGTTGACCGCCTCCTCACCTTTACCTTGTTGACCGCCTCCTTACCTTAAGGTGTTGACCGCCTCCTCACCTTAACATTGTTGACCGCCTCCTTACCTTAAGGTGTTGACCCTCTCCTCACCTTAACCTTGTTGACCGCCTCCTTACCTTAAGGTGTTGACCGCCTCCTCACCTTAACCTTGTTGACCGCCTCCTTACCGCTTAAGGTGTTGACCGCCTCCTTACCTTAAGGTGTTGACCGCCTCCTCACCTTAACCTTGTTAACCGCCTCCTCACCTTAACCTTGTTGACCGCCTCCTTACCTTAAGGTGTTGACCGCCTCCTTACCTTAAGGTGTTGACCGCCTCCTCACCTTAACCTTGTTGACCACCTCCTTACCTTGAGGTGTTGACCGCCTCCTCACCTTAAGGTGTTGACCGCCTCCTTACCTTAAGGTGTTGACCGCCTCCTTACCTTAAGGTGTTGACCGCCTCCTCACCGACCGCCTCCTTACCTTAAGGTGTTGACCGCCTCCTTACCTTAAGGTGTTGACCGCCTCCTTACCTTAAGGTGTTGACCGCCTCCTCTCCCCGCCTCAGGTCTGACTGGGGGGCCAGGGAAGTGGGCGTGGCAGGATGGGCGGAGCCTGCAGTTCTCCAGGTTGCGGCCCCAGCGGGGGGCGGCAGGCCCGGGGGGGGTCTCGGGGGGGGTCCCGGGGGGGGGGCCAGGGGGGGTCCCGTTGTGTTCTGGTCCAGAACGTGTGGACCTGGACCCCCGCCAGCTGCACCGAGGAACCACAACACGCATTCATCTGCTCAGCCTCTGCACCCCGCCCTGAGCCATCCTCATGAACACATGAACCATGAACCATGGACACATGAACTATGAACCATGGACACATGAACACATGAACCATTTACACATGAACCATGGACACATGAACCATGGACCATGGACCCATGAACACGTGAACCATAGACACATGAAAACATGAACCATGGACACATGAAAACATGAACCATGGCACATGAACACATGAACCATAGACACATGAACACATGAACCATGGACACATGAACACATGAACCATGAACCATGTACACATGAACACATGAACCATGAACACATGAACCATGGACACATGAACCATGGACACATGAACATGTGAACCATGAACACATGAACCATGAACACATGAACCATGGACACATGCACACATGGCCTTACTAACACATGAGCCTTTAACACCTGAACATATGGACACATGAACCGATGAACACATGAACCATGAACACATGAACCATGAACACCTGAACACATGACCACCTTAACGTATGAACACATGAGCCTATGACACGTATGGACACATGAACACACTCCATTGTTTCCATCCTGCCTCTGTGCCTAGAACCACATTCATCCATGTGATCATTGTTGCCATACTTACATAAATCCTACTGTAGGAGATTCTCAAGATGAGTCCAGGAACATGTTCTGTTACCATAGCGACGGACACCTTGGTTACGTATCCTCATTATAAACAATGCTACTTCTTCTATGTTTAATTTTCGTTGTCTTACATCGAGGCTCCTGTACGCTACACATGTTTAAATAAAGCTGCGCTCATGAATTCGTGTGACAGTCAATACTAGCCTGGGTAGTTAAGGTAGTTACGTTAAAGTTAACGTTAAGGTTAAGGTATTTTACAAGCGCCTTGCCGAAGAGAAAACATACTCACTACTGGAGAGCAATACTTTACGACATTTTTTATATTCTGCCTTGTTGTTCATCCTTTGTGCGTTATGTAGTTTGTATCTCGACCTTTATTTACCTTATTTTAATAATAGATATTATTATATTATATCATCGTTATAAAGATATTCCTGCACCACTCTCAGTCACCACTAGAGCGCGGCGCCTCCCAGCTGATATTATCAGCTGATTCTGTCAGTGAGTTATCGCGCGCTGCGGTTTGTATTGAGCCAGACTCCGAAGAGGCGATCTACTCATCCACCCGCCGCTGCTGCAGAGCGATACTGCAGGAGAGCCTTCTCTGAGGAGCATGGTAGTGCGGTCAGGTTATTGATGAGGATGGTAGTGTGATCAGGTTATTGATGAGGATGGTAATGTGATCAGGTTATTGACGTGGATGGTAGTGTGATCAGGTTATTAATGAGGATAATAATGTGATTCCGTTGACCGCTTCCTCCACCAAACACATCAGACTCGAACTGACGTCATCACAGCTCAAACAAGAGCTTCGAGCACGTTAAGGATGCGCAAGTGACGTCATCATAGCTATGACAGTGGAGATACCATTGACAAAGAGATCACTACGCGATTAGCCTCTGGATATGCTAATAAACCGTCCATTGGAGCTATTGATTGTTCTCGGTTGAAACCAACACAGAGACAACGTGATGAGAGGAGGGGGTCTAGCAGCGCCCACCAGGGTCCGGGTCGGGGAAGGATGCAAAGAGATCCGAAACCAGCAGGGGGCGCCAGGTTACCACCATGTGTATACAGCATTATATTACAGAACTAGTACTCAAAACACAGTAGAAAGTGTATACAGCATTATACTACAGAACTAGTACTCAAAACACAGTAGAAAGTGTATACAGCATTATACTACAGAACTAGTACTCAAAACACAGTAGAAAATGTATACAGCATTATACTACAGAACTAGTACTCAAAACACAGTAGAAAGTGTATGCAGCATTATACTACAGAACTAGTACTCAAAACACAGTAGAAAGTGTATACAGCATTATACTACAGAGCTAGCACTCAAAACACAGTAGAAAGTGTATCCTACAGCAGAACTAGTACTTAAAACACACTTGCATGTGTTTACAGCATTATACTACAAAATAATGCTGTAGTATAATGCTGTAAATTATACTACAGCATTACTACAGCATTATTGCAGCAGAACTAGCACTTAAAACACAGTAGAATGTGTATACAGCATTATACTACAGAACTAGCATTTAAAACACACTAGCATGTGTAGACAGCATTATACTACAAAACTAGTACTTAAAACACAGTGTAATGTGTATATACTAGCATTATACTACAGAACTAGAACTTAAAACACACTAGCATGTGTATACAGGACTTTTTTTTAATGGGCTAAGATGCAGTCATCACACATTAATATAAGACACACACGCACGCACGCATGCACGCACACGCACACAACTAGTCTCGTCTCGTCAACAACGGATCGCGAGGGGATTCTCCAAAACAGGCGCACGTGGGTGACCTAGAACACGTCTGGTCCGGGAACCAATGAGGGCGCAGAGAGGGACTCTATCGACCGCGTTGCGCCAATGAGTTCTGTTAAAGGCCCCGCCCCCCACCGAGGGAGGACATAAAGACGGGTTTCAGCAGCAGCCGTCAGACCCTCTCCTCGTCTCTGGGCATACTAACTTCTTCTGGTTCTACCCAAGGAAGATTACAGGACCACAGCAGAGCATTCTCTGGAGACTCTACACTGTGTAATACGGTATTACTCCTGGAGACTCTACACTGTGTAATACGGTATTACTCCTGGAGGCTCTACACCGTGTAATACGTTATTACTCCTGGAGGCTCTACACCGTGTAATACGGTATTACTCCTGGAGGCTCTACACCGTGTAATACGGTATTACTCCTGGAGGCTCTACACCGTGTAATACGGTATTACTCCTGGAGGCTCTACACCGTGTAATACGGTATTACATCCCATCCCAACATGACGCTGGAAGAGCTGGTCGGATCCGACATGAGTCATAATAAGTAAGTGTGTGTCTCTCTCTCTCTCTCTCTCGCTCTCGTTCTCTCAACCTCACGAGACTAACCTGCGTCTCGTGTTGCAGGATGGACAGCGCGAGCGACGCGCTCGAGGCGCTGGTGGTCGCGGCGCAGCGGCAGGACTGCCTCACCGTGGGGGTCCTAGAGTCCGCTCAACTCATGAATGTGTGAGTACCCCCCACTTCTCCCGCGCTATAGCTTCATGTTGTCATCTCGTGATTCACGTTGTTCTCCTAGGGTCGTGTCATGTCATCATGTTAAGTCATGTTGTCATGTTAACACATGTTAACGTCATGTTACCCCCCCCCAGCGCCCCTGACAGAGTGCTGCTGTGCGTGCTGTCAGGTTAACGTCATGTTAACGTCATGTTAACGTCATGTTAACGTCCTGTTAACTTCCCGTCCCCCAGCGCCCCTGACAGAGTGCTGCTGTGCGTGCTGTCAGGTTAAGGTCAGGTTAACGTCATGTTAACGTCATGTTAACGTCATGTTAACCCCCCCCATGCCCCTGACAGCGTGCTGTCATGTTAACGTCATGTTAACCTCCTGCCCCCCAGCGCCCCTGACAGTGTGCTGTCATGTTAACACCATGTTAACGTCATGTTAACGTCATGTTAACGTCATGTTAACGTCCCGCCCCCAGCGCCCCTGACAGCGTGCTGCTGTGCGTGCTGTCATGTTAACGTCATGTTAACATCATGTTAACATCATGTTAACCCCCCCCATGCCCCTGACAGCGTGCTGTCATGTTAACGTCATGTTAACCTCCTGCCCCCCAGCGCCCCTGACAGTGTGCTGTCATGTTAACACCATGTTAACGTCATGTTAACGTCATGTTAACGTCATGTTAACGTCCCGCCCCCAGCGCCCCTGACAGCGTGCTGCTGTGCGTGCTGTCATGTTAACGTCATGTTAACGTCATGTTAACATCATGTTAACATCATGTTAACCCCCCCAGTGCCCCTGACAGCGTGCTGCTGTGCGTGCTGGCGGCGGACGCGGAGGACGAGGGCGACGTGGCGCTGCAGATCCACTTCACGCTGCTGCGCGCCTTCTGCTGCGACCAGGGCGTCGACGTGGTCCGCGTGGCCGGGCTGGGCCGGCTGGGCCAGCTGCTGGGCCAGCCCCCCGCCCCCCCCCGCCGCCCCCGCCAGGGACCCCCCCCGAGACCTGCACTGCGTCCTGGTCACCGTGAGTACCCCCGGCACCGAGGGATGGGGGCGTGTTGATAACATGACGCAGGATGACGACAACACGATGTTACGTATTTTAAGAACCTGAGCTACCCACACATAGACCCTAGGAAGCGGGACCAAACATAGAAGCTGTAAATACTATACATAGCCACAAGGGGAGCATGACCTTACTGAAGGCTGCAATAGCTGCTCCATCCACAGGGGGCAGCACCACAGACAGGTGAGGAAGCCGAGGGTAATACGTCACCCCGGCTCCGCCCACTCCTTCCGGGCCATGCGGATCTACCATAACAGTCGGAGCCAGCCAGGGCTCGTCAGAATCTCTCGGCAGCGATTAGACAAGGGTTAATGTTTATGATCAGCTAGGAGACGCTCAGCACGTGCAAAGACACGATAACTTCCACCTCCTTTTGCTCCATAGCATTAGTTTACCATACCGAAATACTTTACCAAATAAAGTAACTCTTAAAAGCTATCCCGGATTTTGACTTGAAGAACTTCAGCAACGACGACAACACGACGACAACACGACGACAACACGACGACAACACGACGACAACACGACGACAACACGACGACAACACGACGACAACACGACGACAACGTGACGACAACGTGACGACAACACGACGACAACACGACGACAACGTGACGA
>NC_082393.1:557354-562354 GCF_031168955.1 Gadus macrocephalus
CTTGGTCTTAAACGAGAGGGCCTTGCAGTGACTTCAGATGAACAGCAGTGAGCAGGGGGGGGTCTATGATGCCTGGGGCCTCCCACCAGACGGGGGGCGACAGTGCTTCCCTCAGCCCCTCCTGGCTGCACAGACTCTGTAGTAAACTGTAGTTTGTTGTGTTGCAGCCGGCGGCAGTGAGGACAGACGATGGCCACGGTAGCGGCGTCCTACGACCAGCTGGCCCACCAGGTGCAGGCCCTCCGCAAGGAGAACTCCCACCTGCGGCGTGAGCTGGAGGACAACTCCAACCACCTGTTCAAACTGGAGAACGAGACCTCAGACATGAAGGTACCGCACCAGCTAGCATCTACAACAACCCGCTAGCATCTACAGCATCCCGCTAGCATCTACAGCAGACAAACTAGCATCTACAGCAGGGGTGCCCAACCAGTCGATCGCGGTCTACCAGTAGACCGCCGACAGATCCCAAGTCGACGCGAGGTGTGAAGAAGAAAAAAAAAAAACTTTTTTTTTTTTTAAATAAAATAAAATTTGCGCGGGACATATACGCGCGGTAGCGCATGCGCTGTCAACAGCAGTTGAAAGCCGTCAATAGTAGTTACGCACTCCTAAACGTTGGCATGGCTGAGGGGAAACGCCCCCCCGCTTGAAGGTAGGTTTGCAATGTTGACACTAGGCTGGTAGATCTCGGGAGGTTGGCTACTTGAAAAGTAGATCTTGGGTCAAAAAAGGTTGGGCACCCCTGATCTACAGCATCCAGCTAGCCAGACGTCCAGCTGAGGTAGTTGAGCAGAGGGATCGAGCTGGGGTGTGGTCTGACCAACACTTCGAGCCAGGCAGGGGCAGTTCCATCGACCTTGTATGCCAGTACCATCCTCTCGAATCTGATAGGAGCTACTACAGGGAGCCAGTGGAGGTCCCTGAAGAGGGGGTCTGATGGGAGAGTTTTGGTAGGTTGAACACGGGCGCGCTGCAGCCTTCTGGACACGCTACAAAGGGTTAACGGCGGAGGCAGGGAGTCAGCCAGGAGTGAGGCTGACTCCCTGAAGAAAAAAAAAAAACATTTTTTTTTTTTAAATAAAATAAAATTTGCGCGGGACATATACGCGCGGTAGCGCATGCGCTGTCAACAGCAGTTGAAAGCCGTCAATAGTAGTTACGCACTCCTAAACGTTGGCATGGCTGAGGGGAAACGCCCCCCCGCTTGAAGGTAGGTTTGCAATGTTGACACTAGGCTGGTAGATCTCGGGAGGTTGGCTACTTGAAAAGTAGATCTTGGGTCAAAAAAGGTTGGGCACCCCTGATCTACAGCATCCAGCTAGCATCTACAGAAGCCCAGCTAGCATCTACAGCAGCCCAGCTAGCATCTACAGCAGACCAGCTAGCATCTACAGCAGCCCAGCTAGCATCTACAGCAGACCAGCTAGCATCTACAGCATCCAGCTAGCATCTACAGCAGACCAGCTAGCATCTACAGCAGACCAGCTAGCATCTCTAGAACAACGTTACCATTACCACACAGCACCCATCGTCACTCTGAAACTCTGACGACTCCTCTCTCCCCCACCTCCTCCTCCAGGAGGTGCTGAAGCAGCTCCAGACTAAACTGGACCAGGAGGCGGGAACACTGGCCTCCTCGGGGCGGACCGACGTCCTGGACCAGCTCAAAGGTGACCTCATGCTGATGATGTCATGATTATGATGATATGATGATGATGATGTCCTGATGATGTCATGATGATGTCATGATGATGCCCTGATGATGCCCTGATGATGTCATGATGATGTCATGATGATGCCCTGATGATGTCATGATGATGTCATGATGATGCAGTCATCCGATTGGATCAATAGAGTTTCCCTTGTTGTTGTGTGGACGCAGAGCTTCACATGGACCTGACCAACTACTACGAGCTGAAGACCCGCCCTGCCCCGCCCCCCCTCAGTGGGGCGGGGCGGGACGACCTCCTGGCCCTAGCTCCGCCCCCCTCCACATTAGCCCCGCCCCCCTCCGCCCTGTTGAGGGGCCCACTGCGCCCCCCCTCCTCCTCCTCCTCCCGGCAGAACACTGTCCCCGACGACGCCCTCCTGGACGGAGCCCCGCCCATGGCCGCCCTGATTGGTGGAGAAGGACGAATGAATGAGCAGCATGTGGAGGAGCTGTACCGTGAAAAGTGAGACCACATCACACACACACACACACACACACACACACACGGACACACACACGGACACACACACGGACACACACACACACACACACACACACACACACACACACACACACACACACACACTACAGCAGATCAGATTCTATCCCAGCGTAGCGGTAAGGAGGTTGCCATGGTTACAGGAGGCTGCTGCTGAGCGAGATGGAGCGGGAGGAGCGGGAGAGGTGCTGGTTCTACAGCGAGCTGCAGGGACTCACACAGAGGCTCGCACAACTACCGCACATCGACACGGTGAGGCGCACGCACACACACACACACTCACAGAGACACGGTGAGGCGCACGCACACACACACAGACACACACACACACAGAGACACGGTGAGACGCACACACACACACTCACAGAGACACGGTGAGACGCACACAGACACACACACACACAGACACACACACACACACACAGTAAGGCACACCCCTACCCTGATGGGGGAGCGGGCCCCTGGTGCTGTCCCTGACCCCGCCCGGTTGTAGTTCTCCATCCAGATGGACCTGATCCGGCAGCAGCTGGAGTTCGAGGTGCAGCAGGTGCGCTCCGTCATGGAGGAACGCTTCGGGACCAATCAGCTCACGGTGCAGAGGACCCAGGTGAGCTCTGATTGGCCACCTGCTAAGGGGAGCTCTCCTGATTGGCCGCTTATTGGAAAGCTTTTGGATACACTTTTTGATGTAGACATCTGGAGACTAAACTGTGTGTGTGTGTGTGTGTGTGTGTGTGTGTGTGTGTGTGTGTGTGTGTGTGTGTGTGTGTGTGTGTGTGTGTGTGTGTGTGTGTGTTTCCAGATGCGTGTGGGTCGTCTTGAACAGCTGGAAAGAGAGCTTCAAGAAGCCAGAGAGAACCAGGAGGTAACACACACACACACACACACACACACACACACACACACACACACACACACACACACACAGTACAACCACCCACACAGTTCACACACCACACACACACCCACACATCTACACAGTACACACACACACACACATCTACACAGTACACACACACACACACACACACACACACAGTACACCCACCCAAATACACACACACACACACACACACACAGTACACCCACCCAAACACACACACACACACACACACACACACACACACACACACACACACACACACACACACACACACACAGACACACACACAGTACACACACCCACACACACTCTCAGTAGGTGGGGGGGGTCAGCAGGTCCAGGGAGGCCCCGCCCCCCCACAGCCAGAAGGCGGGGAACAGCGGCTGTGTGAAGCTGCAGTGGAAGGTGTGGAGGCGTGTCCTGCGGTCAGCTGACAGGAAGTAGAAAGACAGCGCCCCCCCTGGCCAATCCAGAAACACCCCAACCCTGCAGGGGGTGGATTCCCACGGCCCTGCCCCCACCCTGCGGGGGGTGGAGTCACACAGCCCCGCCCCCACCCTGCGGGGGGTGGAGTCACACAGCCCCGCCCCCACCCTGCAGGGGGTGGAGTCACACAGCCCCGCCCCCACCCTGCGGCCCGCGTGACTCGCTACGAAGCCCCAATCAGAACACTCCAAGCTCCAGGACGCTCGGTTGTGACCAATAAGACAGCTGGCCGCCTCCCCCATCCTGCTGATGCTCCTGTAGGCCACGCCCACGTCCACGCCACCCTGGCAGGCCACCTCCCAGTAGGCGGAGCCGAGCAGGCCCTCACGGCCCAGCACTTGAGGGCAGGACAGGAAGCGGTCCGGGTGGAGGGGGCGGGGCGGCTCCGCCCCCCACACACGCCCCGCCCCCCGCCCGTCAGCCGACAGCCGCAGCTCCGCCCCGGCAGTGTTGGGGTCAAGGGTCAGGGCCACCGCATCTGAGGCACACGGGAGCATCGTGACCCTGAGAACATACAGCAGCTGGGGAAGGGGCGGGGTCTAATCTGGTGAAGGGGTGGGGTCTAAGTCGGCTAGGGGCGTGGTCTTATCTGGTGAAAGGGTGTGGTCTAAGTCGGCTAGGGGCGTGGTCTGATCTGGTTAAGGGGTGTGGTCTAAGTTGTCTAGGGGCGTCGTCTGATCTGGTAAGGGGGTGTGGTCTAAGTTGGCTAGGGGCGTGGTCTTATCTGGTGGGAGGGTGTGGTCTAAATTGGCTAGGGGCGGGGTCTAATCTGGTGAAGGGGTGGGGTCTAAGTCGGCTAGGGGCGTGGTCTTATCTGGTGAAAGGGTGTGGTCTAAGTCGGCTAGGGGCGTGGTCTGATCTGGTTAAGGGGTGTGGTCTAAGTTGTCTAGGGGCGTGGTCTGATCTGGTAAGGGGGTGTGGTCTAAGTTGGCTAGGGGCGTGGTCTGATCTGGTAAGGGGGTGTGGTCATAGTTGGCTAGGGGCGTGGTCCGATCTGGTAAGGGGGTGTGGTCTCCTTCGGTTTAGGGCGTGTTCTGAACGAGCTAATCTGTGACACCATAGGCTTGATAACGGTTAAGTAAGGGTTAGAATAGTTAGTAGTTTATTGCTAGTAAGTGATAGTAGGTCACCTTAATAAAAAAGTAGGTGATAGTTAATAGTTAATAGTGACAATAGTGAATAGTGACAATAATGATAGTTAGTAGGTCACAGTTAGTAGTTGAGTTGGTAGTTAATAGTTAGTAGTTAATGGTTAGTAGGTGATAGTTAGTAGTTGATAGTTAGTAGTTGATAGTTAGTAGTTGAGTTGGTAGTTGATAGTTAGTAAGTGATAGTTATTAGGTGATAGTTAATAGTTGATAGTTAGTAGAATACTAAGTAGGTGATGTTAGAAAGTGATAGTAAGTAGGCGATAGTTA
>NC_082393.1:564854-637954 GCF_031168955.1 Gadus macrocephalus
GCTCCTTAATGACCCGTCTCTGTACTGTCTAACCCCTACCTCCTCCTTAATGACCTGTCTCTGTACTGTCTAACCCCTACCTGCTCCTTAATGACCTGTCTCTGTACTGTCTAACCCCTACCTGCTCCTTAATGACCTGTCTCTGTACTGTCTAACCCCTACCTGCTCCTTAACGACCTGTCTCTGTACTGTCTAACCCCTACCTGCTCCTTTATGACCTGTCTCTGTACTGTCTAACCCCTACCTGCTCCTTAACGACCTGTCTCTGTACTGTCTAACCCCTACCTGCTCCTTAATGACCTGTCTCTGTACTGTCTAACCCCTACCTGCTCCTTTATGACCTGTCTCTGTACTGTCTAACCCCTACCTGCTCCTTAATGACCTGTCTCTGTACTGTCTAACCCCTACCTGCTCCTTAATGACCTGTCTCTGTACTGTCTAACCCCTACCTGCTCCTTAATGACCTGTCTCTGTACTGTCTGTAGTACATCAATAATGACAGAGAGCGAGAGCGAGAGATCTGTTGCCTAGCAACCCATCCAGAGATCTGGCCTACTCCCAGCTCTGTTCTGATTGGCTGTCACCTAACTCATCTCCAACACCCCCCGCTGCTCGGCATTCTGGGACAAGAATTACATCAGCACCCCCCCCCCCCCCCCCCCCACACACATATATAAGGCAGTCCTTTTGCCATGGTGACACAGGAGGGGGGGGGGGGGGGGTTGTGATGTCAGATCAAAGATGGAGCTGAGCTTTCATTTTATTCTCTCTCTCTCTCTCTCTCTCTCTCTCTCTCTCTCTCTCATTAGAATATTATTATACTATCTCCAATGATGCCCCCAAAAACCCTTCACATTGAAACAAACTGAGCTTTCTCCCGTCAATTATGTATTATGATGTATTATTATTATATTTATTATTACTTTTTTTAAATTAATTTTGTGGCGTTGTGGTTCAGCTGCAGCTGTGCGGTGCGGAGTCGCCCCCTGGCGGCGAGACAGAGAACAGCACGTCGGCCGCCGCCGCCGCCGAGACGGCCGGGGACAGCGGGAGCAAGGTACTTAAAACCCCACTAAACCTCATTTAGATAACCCCTTAGTCTGGTTTAATTTAAATAACCTGTTAATCTGATTTTAATTGTAATAACCCTCTGATCTAGTTAACAGAAGTGTTAGATCCACCTCTCCTCTACTGTTACAGTAGAGGAGAGCTGGTCTGGGTGGAGGGGACTGGGTGGAGGGGACTGGGTGGAGGGGTCTGGGTGGAGGGGTCTGGGTGGAGGGGACTGGGTGGAGGGGTCTGGGTGGAGGGGACTGGGTGGAGGGGTCTGGGTGGAGGGGACTGGGTGGAGGGGTCTGGGTGGAGGGGACTGGGTGGAGGGGTCTGGGTGGAGGGGACTGGGTGGAGGGGTCTGGGTGGAGGGGACTGGGTGGAGGGGACTGGGTGGAGGGGACTGGGTGGAGGGGTCTGGGTGGAGGGGTCTGGGTGGAGGGGACTGGGTGGAGGGGTCTGGGTGGAGGGGTCTGGGTGGAGGGGTCTGGGTGGAGGGGACTGGGTGGGGGGGACTGGGTGGGGGGGACTGGGTGGAGGGGACTGGGTGGAGGGGTCTGGGTGGAGGGGTCTGGGTGGAGGGGTCTGGGTGGAGGGGACTGGGTGGAGGGGACTGGGTGGGGGGGACTGGGTGGAGGGGACTGGGTGGAGGGGTCTGGGTGGAGGGGTCTGGGTGGAGGGGACTGGGTGGAGGGGACTGGGTGGAGGGGTCTGGGTGGAGGGGTCTGGGTGGAGGGGTCTGGGTGGAGGGGACTGGGTGGAGGGGACTGGGTGGGGGGGACTGGGTGGAGGGGACTGGGTGGAGGGGTCTGGGTGGAGGGGTCTGGGTGGAGGGGACTGGGTGGAGGGGACTGGGTGGAGGGGTCTGGGTGGAGGGGTCTGGGTGGAGGGGTCTGGGTGGAGGGGACTGGGTGGAGGGGACTGGGTGGAGGGGTCTGGGTGGAGGGGACTGGGTGGAGGTCCTGACGGTGCTTCCCACCCCCAGGTGGAGATGGTGTTCTGGCTCCTCTCCATGATGGCCAACCGGGACAAGGAGGAGCTGTCGCGGGCGCTGCTGGCCATGTCCAGCTCCCAGGAGAGCTGCGTGGCCATGCGCCGCTGCGGCTGTGTGCCGCTGCTGGTGCAGATCCTCCACCAGGGGCCGGACGGGGGGGCGGACGGGGGCCCGGACGGGGGGCCGGACGGCTGCAGCCGCGAGGCGCGGTCCCGGGCCAGCGCCACGCTCCACAACATCATCTACTGCCAGGCGGACGAGGGCCGGGCGCGGCGCGAGATGAGGGTGCTGCACATGCTAGAGCAGATCCGCTCGCACTGCGACTCGGGCTGGGAGTGGATCCACAGCCACCGGGCCGCCCCCACGCCAGGGGGCACCCGGGCCAGCGGTGAGGCCCCCTGAGACCCCCCATCACCCTCCTAAGATAGGTAGATCAGGTTCTAGGAGGTTCTAGGAGGTGGATGAGGTTCTAGGAGGTAGATCAGGTTCTAGGTGGTTCTAGGGGGTGGATGAGGCTCCAAGTGGTTCTAGGAGGTAGATGAGGTTCTAGGAGGTAGATCAGGTTCTAGGTGGTTCTAGGGGGTGGATGAGGCTCCAAGTGGTTCTAGGAGGTAGATCAGGTTCTAGGAGGTTCTAGGAGGTAGATCAGGTTCTAGGAGGTTCTAGGAGGTAGATCAGGTTCTAGGAGGTGGATGAGGTTCTAGGAGGTTCTAGGAGGTAGATCAGGTTCTAGGTGGTTCTAGGAGGTGGATGAGGTTCTAGAAGGTTCTAGGAGGTATATCAGGTTCTAGGA
Organism: Gadus macrocephalus; assembly: GCF_031168955.1. Taxonomy (NCBI): domain Eukaryota; kingdom Metazoa; phylum Chordata; class Actinopteri; order Gadiformes; family Gadidae; genus Gadus; species Gadus macrocephalus. The sequence continues at coordinate 567,692 of NC_082393.1, forward strand.
GGTAGATCAGGTTCTAGGAGGTTCTAGGCGGTGGATCAGGTTCTAGGTGGTTCTAGGAGGTGGATGAGGTCCTAGGAGGTTCTAGGAGTTGGATCAGGTTCTAGGAGGTTCTAGGAGGTGGATCAGGTTCTAGGAGGTGGATCAGGTTCTAGGTGGTGGATGAGGTTCTAGGAGGTTCTAGGAGGTAGATCAGGTTCTAGGAGGTGGATCAGGTTCTAGGAGGTTCTAGGAGGTGGATCAGGTTCTAGGTGGTTCTAGGAGGTAGATCAGGTTCTAGGAGGTTCTAGGTGGTGGATCATGTTCTAGGAGGTTCTAGGTGGTGGATGAGGTTCTAGGAGGTTCTAGGAGGTGGATGAGGTTGTAGGAGGTTCTAGGAGGTGGATGAGGTTCTAGGAGGTTCTAGGTCGCGGTTCCTCTGCTCACTGCGGTTCTCCTCCAGACATCCCGGAGCCAGTGGACCCTCAGATCTGTCAGGTGACCTGTGCTGTGATGAAGCTCTCCTTCGAAGAGGAGTACCGCCGTGCCATGAACGAGCTGGGTAAACAACAACACAACCACAACACAGCACAACACAACACAATACTAAACAATGCTGTGCAGTGCCTCCGTCAGTGGGCAGTGCCTCCGTCAGGGTGCAGCTCCTCCGTCAGGGTGCAGCTCCTCTGTCAGGGGGCAGCTCCTCCGTCAGGGTGCAGCTCCTCCGTCAGGGTGCAGCTCCTCCGTCAGGGTGCAGCTCCTCACTGTGTGCTCTGCTCCAGGCGCCCTGCAGGTGGTGGCTGACCTGCTCCACCTGGACCAGGAGACGTACGGGATGCTCAACGACCCCATCAACCTGGCGCTGCGGCGCTACGCCGGCATGGCGCTCACCAACCTCACCTTCGGGGACGTGGCCAACAAGGTAGGAGCAGGACACCTCCGTCAGGGATGGAGGCCTGAATGGAGGCCCTATGGGGGCCTCCGTCAGCCCCCACTGGGCCATAGGGCCATAGGGGGCAGGAGAGAGCTGGTAATGGAAGCTCCAGCGTAGACCCCGAAGCCGCCGCCAGGCGCCGCCATTTGCGCCATTTCGAATTTCGGCCGCCGCCAGCCAATAATTGTATAAACCACAATAAGCCGCCATCTGATAAACTTTGGCTGAGCCAGCTAGAATTATTTGCATCAAGTAATAATTCCATCACATAGTAGGGCTTTGACTCCGAAAGTGAATGAAGTATTGATTAGACAGCGATTTATTAGAAACCTAATAAACCGTTGGATCACGTAAGACCGGTAACCATAGCAACGCCGGTAAACAAACCTCGCGAAACCCAATCCAGGTCTTGCTTAAGGCATTTAATGGTCAAAATATTATTAATAAATATTCGAATATATTCAAATATTAATATGAATAAACAAACAAACTTCGAATACGATCTTTGGGCAAAAGTCAAAGCCCCATCACACAGAGACGTACACACGAACAATTTCAGCCATTTGTAGCCATGAAAAATTTGGCGGCCGCAGCAGCCATTTAGGTTTGGGCTGAGCCGGCTAGCCAGCCAATAACTTCATCAGCCAGCCATTATTCTCAAAACAAATGGCTTCGGGGTCTACCCCAGGGTTAGTGTACAACAGATAGCTAGGGTAAGACGCTACACCCTGCTGGGGACTACCTTTAGGTGCCAGGACGTACGACTTCCAGTAAGCGTGTAATAGGGGTGCGGGGGGGGGTAAGGCGGGAGGCTATGCAGAGCCCAGGTGAACTCTGAACCCGTGAGTCTTCAGTCTCTTGGGGTGCGGTGGCGTTGGCAGCGTGATGCTGGACCAGCGGAGAGTGGTGACGCCTGCCCCCCCCCTCCCCCTGCAGGCCACGCTGTGCTCCAAGCGGAGCTGCCTGGCGGCGCTGGTGGCCCAGCTGGAGTCGGACAGCGAGGAGCTCCACCAGGTGGTCTCCAGCATCCTGAGGAACCTGTCCTGGAGGGCCGACATCAGCAGCAAGAGGGTTCTGAGGGACATGGGCAGCGTCCCGGCCCTCATCAGCTGCGCCCTGCAGGCCACCAAGGTGAGTCCGCCTCCTGGAGGTTAGGGTGAGTCCGCCTCCTGGAGGTTGGGGTGAGTCCTCCTCCTGGAGGTTAGGGTGAGTCCGCCTCCTGGAGGTTAGGGTGAGTCCTCCTCCTGGAGGTTAGGGTGAGTCCTCCTCCTGCAGGTTAGGGTGAGTCCTCCTCCTGCAGGTTAGGGTGAGTCCTCCTCCTGGAGGTTAGGGTGAGTCCTCCTCCTGGAGGTTAGGGTGAGTCCTCCTCCTGGAGGTTAGGGTGAGTCCTCCTCCTGCAGGTTAGGGTGAGTCCTCCTCCTGGAGGTTAGGGTGAGTCCTCCTCCTGGAGGTTAGGGTGAGTCCGCCTCCTGGAGGTTAGGGTGAGTCCTCCTCCTGGAGGTTAGGGTGAGTCCGCCTCCTGGAAGTTAGGGTGAGTCCTCCTCCTGGAGGTTAGGGTGAGTCCTCCTCCTGCAGGTTAGGGTGAGTCCTCCTCCTGGAGGTTAGGGTGAGTCCTCCTCCTGGAGGTTAGGGTGAGTCCTCCTCCTGGAGGTTAGGGTGAGTCCTCCTCCTGGAGGTTAGGGTGAGTCCTCCTCCTGGAGGTTAGGGTGAGTCCTCCTCCTGGAGGTTGGGGTGAGTCCTCCTCCTGGATCAGGGTAGGGTGGTGCTAGGAGGTGGATCAGTTGTTGTGTGTGTTACACGTTGTGTGTGTAACATGTTGTGTGTGTAACACGTTTTGTGCTTCACGTTGTGTGTGTAACACATTGTGTGCGTAACACGTTGTGTGTAACACTTTCTGTGTAACACGTTGTGTGTAACACGTTATGTGTAACCTGTTGTGTGCGTAACACGGTGTGTGTAACTCGTTGTGTGTAACACGTTGTGTGTAACTCGTTGTGTGTATAACACGTTGTGTGTGTAACTCGTTGTGTGTGTAACTCGTGTGTAACTCGTTGTGTTTGTACCTCGTGTGTAACTCGTTGTGTGTGTAACTCGTGTGTGCAGGAGTCGACCCTGAAGAGCCTGCTCAGCGCGCTGTGGAACCTGTCCGCCCACAGCGTGGAGAACAAGGTGTCCATCTGCTCCGTGGACGGGGCGCTGGGCTTCCTGGTGTCCACGCTGACCTACCGCTGCCAGACCAACTCCCTGGCCATCATCGAGAGCGGGGGGGGCATCCTGCGCAACGTGTCCAGCCTCATCGCCACGCGCGACGACTACCGGTGGGTCTGGGGTTAGGGTAGGCTGGTTAGAGGGTTAGGGTAGGCTGGTTAGAGGGTTAGGGTAGGCTGGTTAGAGGGTTAGGGTAGGCTGGTTAGAGGGTTAGGGTAGGCTGGTTAGAGGGTTAGGGTAGGCTGGTTAGAGGGTTAGGGTAGGCTGGTTAGAGGGTTAGGGTAGGCTGGTTAGAGGGTTAGGGTAGGCTGGTTAGAGGGTTAGGGTCAGCTGGTTAGAGGGTTAGGGTCAGCTGGTTAGAGGGTTAGGGTAGGCTGGTTAGAGGGTTAGGGTAGGCTGGTTAGAGGGTTAGGGTAGGCTGGTTAGAGGGTCAGCTGGTTAGAGGGTTAGGGTAGGCTGGTTAGAGGGTTAGGGTAGGCTGGTTAGAGGGTTAGGGTAGGCTGGTTAGAGGGTTAGGGTAGGCTGGTTAGAGGGTTAGGGTAGGCTGGTTAGAGGGTTAGGGTAGGCTGGTTAGAGGGTTAGGGTAGGCTGGTTAGAGGGTTAGGGTAGGCTGGTTAGAGGGTTAGGGTCAGCTGGTTAGAGGGTTAGGGTCAGCTGGTTAGAGGGTTAGGGTAGGCTGGTTAAAGCGTTAGGGTAGGCTGGTTAGAGGGTTAGGGTAGGCTGGTTAGAGGGTTAGGGTCAGCTGGTTAGAGGATTAGGGTAGGCTGGTTAGAGGGTCAGGGTAGGCTGGTTAAAGGGTGAGGGTAGGCTGGTTAGAGGGTTAGGGTCAGCTGGTTAAAGGGTGAGGGTAGGCTGGTTAGAGGGTTAGGGTAGGCTGGTTAGAGGGTTAGGGTAGGCTGGTTAGAGGGTTAGGGTAGGCTGGTTAGAGGGTTAGGGTAGGCTGGTTAGAGGGTTAGGGTAGGCTGGTTAGAGGGTTAGGGTAGGCTGGTTAGAGGGTTAGGGTAGGCTGGTTAGAGGGTTAGGGTAGGCTGGTTAGAGGGTTAGGGTAGGCTGGTTAGAGGGTGAGGGTAGGCTGGTTAGAGGGTGAGGGTAGGCTGGTTAAAGGGTTAGGGCAGGCTGGTTAGAGGGTGAGGGTAGGCTGGTTAGAGGGTTAGGGTAGGCTGGTTAGACGGTGAGGGTTGGCTAGTTAAGGTTCCCACTCTACATTGATGATGCCCTAAGGCTGTCCCTGGTGTACCTCTGGTCCTCAGACAAGTGCTGCGGGACCACAGCTGCCTGCAGACGCTGCTGCAGCACCTGCGCTCCCACAGCCTGACCATCGTCAGCAACGCCTGCGGGACCCTCTGGAACCTGTCGGCGCGCAGCCCCCGCGACCAGGAGCTGCTGTGGGACCTGGGGGCCGTCAGCATGCTGCGCAACCTCATCCACTCCAAGCACAAGATGATCGCCATGGGCAGCGCGGCCGCCCTGCGGAACCTGCTCTCCAACCGCCCCTTCAAGTACAAGGACGCGGCGGTGGTCTCGCCGGGCTCCTGCGTGCCCTCGCTCTACATGAGGAAGCAGAAGGCGCTGGAGGCGGAGCTCGACGCCAAGCACCTCTCCGAGACCTTCGACACCCTGGACAAGCCCAGCCCCAAGCACCTGGGCCTCCACAAGCCCCTCCGCCACATGGAGAGCCTGGCCCGGGACTACGCCTCCGACTCGGGCTGCTTCGACGACGACGAGGCCCCCAACCTGTCCAACTGTCTGGACACGGGCAGCTTCTCCCGGCTCTCCATGTTCCTCAGTAACTCCAACTTCCTCCAAGCGGGAAGGAAAGACAACGAAGCCGAACGGGAGGCGGAGCCGTCTCACGGCGGCGACAAGCGGCACACGTCTCACGACCACGTGGTGTCCGCCGCCGCCGAGACGCTCGCCAAGAAGATCACCAACACCGTGGCCAAGATCGACCGCCTGGTGGACGACATCACCATGCACACCTCGTCGGAGGACAGCTTCAGCCTCAGCTCCGAGGACCCCTTCGCCGACTGGCCCTACGGGATGGACGAGCTGAACGAGGCGCGGGCCAAGTCCTGCTCGCCCTGCCACCTGTCGGACACCAGCAGCCTGGCCCACAGGGAGCGGCTCGGCCGGGCCCACGCCCTGATCCGCCTGAAGGCCGCCCACACCAGCCTGTCCACCGACAGCCTGAACAGCGGCAGCACCAGCGACGGCTACTGCGGCAGTAAAGACCAGATCGCCTCCCCAGCCACCGCGGCCACCCTGCAACACAAGAGGCCCAGTCAGCTGGATCTCAAGGTCATTCATCAGGAATATGCTAATCATCAGCCATATGCTAATCATCTGGAGTATGCTAACCGTCTGGAGTATGCTAAACGTCAGGAGTTTGCCAATGCCGGGCCAACTGCCATGAGCCACCCCAACCCGCTCAATGTTCCAGAGAGAGATTCTGTGGACAACAAAGAGCTCAAAGCTTGTGATGCTAGCAGTGTAGAGCAGGAGCTGGCAGCTCACACCCCGACCAGCGTCTCAACTAAACTCTCCTCCGACGTCAGCATGGCCTCCATCAAGCTCTCCCCCTCCTATCAACACGTTCCTCTGATTCACAGCGGGGCTAAATTTGGTGCAGCGAAGACGACAGTGCATGTGCAGGCCGCCCAGGCCGTGAGGAGGCAGGCCTGGGTTCCTAGCGTGCTCACAGGGGGGAGTCTCACCAAGTTCCCTCCCCTTGGCCCTGCCCGGAGCCCCATCATCGGCCCCCTGGAGACGGTGCAGAAGTACTCGGTGGAGAACACGCCCATCTGCTTCTCGCGTTGCAGCTCGCTGTCCTCGCTGTCCTCCGGGGAGGGGCCACTGGACGGGCAGAGCCAGAGCGACAACGAGCTGGAGAGTGACTCGTCGCTGGAGATCATCGAGGTCGAGGACGGAGAAGAGATGGTGAAGACGACCGCAGAAGACGAAACCTTGGAAGATCTCAGCGACAGCCAGCTGCTAGTGACCGACTCCAAAACCTTCCCTGGGAAGGACGAGCTCCTGACCGATCCCACGGAGATCCCGTCCAAACAGGAGAAGGAGTACTCCCGCGGCGCGTCGCCCACCCTGCTGGAGGACCGCTCTCCGTCCAGCTCCTCGGAGAACTACATCCACGAGACGCCGCTGGTCATGAGCCGCTGCAGCTCCCTCAGCTCTCTCGGGAGCTTCGACTCTCCGTCCATCGCCAGCTCCATTCAGAGCGACCCGTGCAGCGAGATGATCGATGGAACCATCAGCCCCAGTGACCTCCCCGACAGTCCGGGTCAGACCATGCCGCCGAGCCGGAGTAAGACCCCCTGCTGTGTGGAGCCGAACCCCGCGGACACGCAGGGCGGCGCCGTGCCGTGGGAAAGCAGCCTGCGCAAGTTCCTCGAGATCGCAGACTTCAAAGAGAGGTTCAACCTCCCTCCTGACCTGGACACCATGATCTACTTCACTGTGGAGAAGCCCACGGAGAACTTCTCGTGTGCGTCGAGCCTGAGCGCCCTGCCCCTGCATGAGCACTACGTCCAAAAGGACGTGGAGCTGAAGCTCACTCCTCTGCTGCAGCAAAGCGACAGAAACCCTACGCTCGCCGACGACGACGCAGCGGACCGGGAGGAACGCTCTAGCGAGGCGACCTCCGACGACGACATAGAGATCCTGAAAGAATGCATCAACTCGGCGATGCCGTCAAAGTTCCGCAAGGTCCGGCCGTCGCTGATGGCCAGCATTCCACCTCATCTTCTAAACTCTCAGAGCAAGACACAGATGCAGCTGCCGGTCTACATGATGGTCCCACACTCCAGCGGCCAGAGGTCCTCTGGGAGGAGGGTCGTCATGACGCAGAAGGAGATCACACTCGACGACTCGTCCTTCACCGACTCTGCAGAAGGGACTCCGGTCAACTTCTCCAGCACCACGTCTCTGAGTGACGAGACTCTTCAGTACCCGGTGAAGGAGAAGGGAGCCAAGGACTGGAGGGCCAGAGACACCGGGAGCCAGGACATGGTGGACGACGAGGCCAAGAGGATCGACGACTTGAGGAAGTTCTCTTACTTCCATAAGAACAATCGGGTGAACTCCCAACCCAACGTACAAGTCCACCAGACGAGCAAAACTACGAAGCACGTCATCCAAACTCAGAAACTGCTGATGCAGAGTAAAGAAGTGACTGACAGAGTGACCAATCAGAGGAACCGTGATCAGTCGCCCAATCAGCAGCGGCCACGGCAGGGGCAAGTCCTGGCACTTCCTGTCATACAAAACCCTGAGATGATCCAAACATCCCACACTAAAGAAGACGTCTACTGCTACAATGACCAGAAGGAACGAGAAGAGCGGTTCACCAAACGACCGGGGAGAAGGCAGACAAGGGAAGCGAGCAGAAACACTCTCTCCCGGAGCATGACCAACGTCGGCAGAACAGAGCCGCAGAGCGAGCCCAAAGGCTTCCACAGGATCAAGCAGAACCTGATGAAGAGCGACTCGCCGTCGTGCTACTCCCTCAGCACCTCTCTGAGCTCCCTCAGCGACGCAGAGTTTGAGGAGCACCAGAGCAAACCACAGCAGATCTGGACCAAGACTAGACACAACAAAACCAACCCGACGGGGCTCTCCCGGCCCACGGCCTTCCACAGCCCGTACGAGGCGCAGAGCTCGCCCAGCTCCGTGAGCCTGGACTCCGAGGACGACCTCCTGCAGAGGTGCATCACGTCCGCCATGCCCAAGCAGAGGAGGAAGATGGCCGCCAGGAAGAAGAAGGCAGAGAAGAATCAGAATCAAAAGAACAACACGCAGAAGTTCATCTGGAACATGGATCAGGACTCTGATAGTGACGACCTGGCGTCCGACAAAGACTCAGACCTCAACAGTGTGGAGTGGAGAGCGATACAAGAAGGAGCAAACTCTGTGGTCACAGGATTGATGGCATCCAAGTCACAGGAGCCTTCCTCCGAAGAGACAGAGTCCGTCCTTTCGTTCATGTCCACGTCCAGTTTTACACCCAAGGAAAAGACGTTTGCCAAAGACAAAAAGCCCAACAAACCTCTGGACTTTGCTCAGCGCAAACCGGTTGCAAACCTGCCTGTGGTGTTCAGAGGAAGAACAGTGATCTACACTCCTAAAAAAGAGACAACCCTCTCCCAAAGGCCCCCTCCAAACAAAGTGTCAACAAGGCCAGACGCTCCCAAGAACCCGCAGCTCGCCCAACACCGCTCCAAGAGCCTCCACCGCCTGGGACAGCCCCAGGAGATGGAGTGGTCCCTCCCCAAGAGGAGCTCCACTCCTCCACCCAGGATTCCAAAGAGCTCTTCTTCTGGTTCCTCACAAAGCTCTACTCTGTCTAAACACTCCCAGAGGAAGATCACCTCTCCCATTCAAATCAATAAATGTGTTCCTAAGAAGAACGCCACACCATCATGTAGTCCTCCTGCTACGAGTCCTCCGGAGAGGAAGGGTCGCTCCCCTGTCCCGAGTCAAGAGCAAAAGTCCACCGTACATAAAACACAGAAGTCTCCGGTTCGAATCCCATTCATGCAGAGCTCAAGGCAAACTAGAGCCATATCCCCGTTGGTAACCAACCAGCCGACCAATGTGAGCAGACCTAACAGCCATGTGACAGGGAAACGACCTCCTCCAGCCAATCGGCTGGACCTGGTCCGGATGACCTCGGCCCACTCGGGTGGAACTGAGACCGATCGAAATGGGTTCCTCAGACAACTGACGTTCATCAAGGAGTCCAAAACCCTCCTGAGGCGCGAGGGCACCGCGCACTCCGCTCCCCCGGCCCAGAGCTCCTCTCGCAGAGGGCGTCCCGCCGCCGCCGCCGTCTTCCTCTGCTCCTCTCGCTGCCAGGAGCTCAAGGTGGCAGTTCAGGGGCCGAGGAGGACGCCGGCTAAGGGTCCGGCCCCCAGGACAGTCCATTCGGACCCCAGCCGTCTGAAGCAGAGCCCGGCCGCCACGAGGGCCGGCTCCGGGGAGCGGGAAGCCTCAGCCAGGCGTCCGCCCCGGAGGACCAGCTCGGAGAGTCCCTGCAGGGCGGCGCAGCGGCCCGGGCCGGCCAGGGGGTCCGCTGCCAGGCAGCAGCAGCAGGACACCTTCAAACGGCACGCCTCCTCTCCCAGTATCAACGTACTGAGCCGGGTCACCAGCCGCTCGTCGGTCCGGTCTTCCTCCTCAGACTCCAGTGGGCGAGCCAAGAGTGAAGACGACACCAAGAGGAGAGGGTCGCGGCCGAACCACAGGGTCACCTGGAGGAGGATTAAGGACGAGGATGTGCCGCAGATCTTGAAGACCACTCTGCCGGCGACGGCGCTGCCTCTCGCACCTTCTCCCGAGGAGAAGCCCAAGTCTGCGGCCATGCCAGGGAAACTGCCCACCATCATCCTCGCCTCACGAAAAACAAGCGACGCAACCGTCCAGACGGAAGACTTCTCCGGTAAGACCCACTCGAGCCCCTCCCTCAAGGCTGAGGCGACGCCCTCTGAGGACGGCTCTGGTCTGTCCACGCTGTGGAAGGCCGGGCCAGGAGGGGTCCTCCAGGAAGGGGACTCGGAGGGACCCCCGCGGGGCCACAGCTCCGTCTCCACGGCAACCCCCGACAGCTTCACGTCCGGAGGGGTGCTCTTCCGTCAGGGGTCCCCCAGTAAGTCTGCCAGAGTCACCCCGTTCAACTACACGCCTAGCCCCATGACCTGCGGCCCCCAGGAGCCCCCCGCCACACCCAACGGCCAGAAGACCGGGGAGAAGGCTGAGGCGTAGAGCGCTCCTCCACCTCAAAGGCGACCCCACCCCTCAGCTCAGGGGGACTCCATACCCTCTGCGAGACCTCCAACCCTCCACCACTCATCCACCCTCCTATCTGCTAGAAGTCCACCGACGTAGCAGTTTAGACCAACATCACTCACAATAGACATGCATCTTTTGTACTCATTTTTTACTTGTACATAGACTTTTGCTTGGTGACTACGTCACACGCACACTTTAAACGTAACTATCTGGATGTCGTCACATAAAGTAACTCCGAGGACAGGCTGACGTAGAACACAGATATGCAAAACAAACCACACGGGAATCCAAACTGTGCCAGACACTATTTAATAACTTTAAGTCCTGCTCTCTGAACACCTCCTGCTGCTCTTAGCCACCACCGCTACCCTTTAGCCGCTCCGGCTAGCTGCCGCGCTGGAGACTCTGATGTGAACCCTGACCTCTGCTGTAAATAGACTAATCTAGAAAATCTTCCAGCGTCACACTTGATCACGGCTCCCCGTCCTCCTGGGATCAACGCTCCAGAAAGTCCTCTGGAAACGGATTGTTCAGGATTTAAGAACATTGTCAAGAATAATAGAAACCTATCTGCTATCACCTATCCCCCCATGCCCCCCTGCTATCACCTATCCCCCCGCTATCACCTATCCCCATGGCCTCCCTGACTGCCTATCCCCAGCTCAGTATTCTGTATCAGCTGTTCTGCCGCCGTCGTTCTGTGTAATGTATTCTTGTCTTGCTGTACGTAGTGATAGATGATAGATCAGGAGGCCCACATACCGGCCTCCCGTGTTGTGGAACATCTTAACGTCATGCTTCAGATGCTGTGGCGTCCTCCCTGACGCCGGCACAGCGTGACGGACAGGTGCCCTCCAGAGGCTTCTGGTCTCCATGCCAACGCCCTGCTGGGACCACTGACCTGGGAAGGGTTCAGGGTCAGAGACCTCCGGTCCGCCGTTCAGCTCACAGCAGGACCACCGGCCCACAGACGCTCGTTATGGTCGCCCTGCTCCTAGTTACCACCCGCTAGTACCTTAGGGCCACCTCCTACACCTCACCCCAGGACCACACGGTGCACCACTCTATACCTACAAGTGCTACTAGTTACCACCCGCTAGTACCTTAGGGCCACCTCCTACACCTCACCCCAGGACCACACGGTGCACCACTCTATACCTACAAGTGCTACTAGTTACCACCCGCTAGTACCTTAGGGCCACCTCCTACACCTCACCCCAGGACCACACGGTGCACCGTACTATACCATTATGATACCAGATAGTTCACCACACTATACCATTATGATACCAGATAGTTCACCATACTATACCATCATGATACCAGGTGGTACACCGTACCAGTGTGATACCAGAACACCAGGTGGTACCCCTTACCAGTATACCAGTACATCATACCAGTATACGAGTACATCACACCAGTATACCTGTAGGATACCAGTACATCATACCAGTATGATACCAGTACATCATACCAGTATGATACCAGTACATCATACCAGTGCAACAGGTGGTACCCCATACCAGTATGATACCAGTACATCATACCAGTAAGATACCAGTACATCATACCAGTATGATACCAGTACATCATACCAGTATGATACCAGTACATCATACCAGTATGATACCAGTCCATCATTCCAGTATACCAGGTGGTACCAGGTGATGGCCTGGGCTGTGAGGTGTGAATCTGTACGTGGGTCTGAGTTGGTGTCAATAAAGTGATGTTTTAATAACGCAGTGTGGTTTCTTAGAGTGGAATCAAAACAGAAGACAATGTTATCAGGTACAACTTTATTGACAGGAGTGGGACGACACAGAGAGGGTTTGACAGTGTGGGCTCCTCAGGGATAGACGATCCTTCCACAGTACAGACAGTCCACTCTGAACACCGTCAGGGTCAGAGGTCAGACCCACAGGGACTCAGAGAGCCCGACCTCTGACCCTGAATACCGTCAGGGTCAGAGGTCAGACCCACAGGGACTCAGAGAGCCCGACCTTTGACCTCGGTCACGGTCCGCTCCAGCTGCTCCCCGGCCGAGTGCAGCCCCTCCATCTGAAGGCCCAGATGACCTCTGACCTCCAGCAGCCTCTGGTTGACCTCCAGGTAGCGCCGACCCTGCTGGTAGGTGACCTCTGACCCCTGGGTGCCTGGTCGATGAGGACAGGTTATAATGGTTATAATGGTCTATGGGGGACTGGTTATAATGGTCTGAGGAGTGGTTATACTGGGGGGTCTATTGGTTACACTGGGGGTCTAGGGGTTATACTGGGGGGTCTAGGGGTTATACTGGGGGTTATACTGGGGGTCTAGGGGTTATACTGGGGGGTCTATTGGTTATACTGGGGGTCTAGGGGTTATACTGGGGGTCTAGGGGTTATACTGGGGGTTATACTGGGGGTCTAGGGGTTATACTGGGGGGTCTAGGGGTTATACTGGGGTCTAGGGGTTATACTGGGGGTCTATTGGTTATACTGGGGGTTATACTGGGGGGTCTATTGGTTACACTGGGGGTCTAGGGGTTATACTGGGGTCTAGGGGTTATACTGGGGGTCTATTGGTTATACTGGGGTCTAGGGGTTATACTGGGGTCTAGGGGTTATACTGGGGGGTCTAGGGGTTATACTGGGGGGTCTAGGGGTTATACTGGGGGGTCTAGGGGTTACACTGGGGGGTCTAGGGGTTATACTGGGGGTCTAGGGGTTATACTGGGGGTCTATTGGTTATACTGGGGGTCTAGGGGTTATACTGGGGGTCTATTGGTTATACTGGGGGGTCTAGGGGTTATACTGGGGGGTCTAGGGGTTATACTGGGGGTCTAGGGGTTATACTGGGGGGTCTAGGGGTTATACTGGGGGTCTATTGGTTATACTGGGGGGTCTAGGGGTTATACTGGGGGGTCTAGGGGTTATACTGGGGGTCTAGGGGTTATACTGGGGGGTCTAGGGGTTATACTGGGGGTCTATTGGTTATACTGGGGGGTCTAGGGGTTATACTGGGGGTCTAGGGGTTATACTGGGGGGTCTAGGGGTTATACTGGGGGGTCTAGGGGTTACACTGGGGGGTCTAGGGGTTATACTGGGGGTCTAGGGGTTATACTGGGGGTCTATTGGTTATACTGGGGGTCTAGGGGTTATACTGGGGGTCTATTGGTTATACTGGGGGGTCTAGGGGTTATACTGGGGGGTCTAGGGGTTATACTGGGGGGTCTATTGGTTACACTGGGGGGTCTAGGGGTTATACTGGGGGGTCCAGGGGTTATACTGGGGGTCTATTGGTTATACTGGGGGTCTATTGGTTATACTGGGGGGTCTATTGGTTATACTGGGGGGTCTAGGGGTTATACTGGGGGTCTAGGGGTTATACTGGGGGGTCTAGGGGTTATACTGGGGGTCTATTGGTTATACTGGGGGTCTATTGGTTATACTGGGGGGTCTATTGGTTATACTGGGGGGTCTAGGGGTTATACTGGGGGTTATACTGGGGGGTCTAGGGGTTATACTGGGGGGTCTAGGGGTTATACTGGGGGGTCTAGGGGTTATACTGGGGGTCATACACCAGGTCCGGGGGTCCTGACCTGGGTGGGGGGTCTGCAGGATGCTGAAGACGGGGTCCCGGGGCGGGGCGGAGGCCAGGTCCTCCAGGACCCGGTCCACGGAGAGGCTCTCGGGCCGCGCCGGCAGCAGCGCCCGCTTCTTGTTCTTAGAGCTCATCTGGACGGAGGGTCTGGAGACACACGGTCAGCCATCATCAACCCCACATCACCAACCCCACATCATCAACCCCCACATCATCAACCCCACATCACCAACCCCCACATCATCAACCCCCACATCATCACCCCCACATCACCAACCCCCACATCATCAACCCCCACATCATCAACCCCACATCATCAACCCCCACATCACCAACCCCACATTATCAACCCCACATCACCAACCCCACATCATCAACCCCCACATCACCAACCCCCACATCATCAACCCCCACATCATCACCAACCCCCACATCACCAACCCCACATCATCAACCCCCACATCACCAACCCCCACATCATCAACCCCCACATCATCACCAACCCCACATCACCAACCCCACATCATCAACCCCCACATCATCAACCCCCACATCATCAACCCCCACATCATCACCAACCCCCACATCATCATCAACCCCCACATCACCAACCCCACATTATCAACCCCACATCACCAACCCCACATCATCAACCCCACATCATCCACCCCCACATCATCAACCCCCACATCATCAACCCCACATCACCAACCCCACATTATCAACCCCACATCACCAACCCCACATCATCAACCCCCACATCACCAACCCCCACATCATCAACCCCACATCATCAACCCCCACATCATCAACCCCCACATCATCACCAACCCCCACATCACCAACCCCCACATCACCAACCCCACATCATCAACCCCCACATCACCAACCCCCACATCACCAACCCCCACATCATCAACCCCCACATCATCAACCCCCACATCATCAACCCCCACATCACCAACCCCCACATCATCAACCCCCACATCATCACCAACCCCACATCACCAACCCCACATCATCAACCCCCACATCATCAACCCCCACATCACCAACCCCCACATCATCAACCCCCACATCATGAACCCCACATCACCAACCCCCACATCACCAACCCCACATCACCAACCCCACATCACCAACCCCCACATCATCAACCCCCACATCATCAACCCCCACATCACCAACCCCACATCATCAACCCCCACATCACCAACCCCCACATCATCAACCCCACATCACCAACCCCACATCACCAACCCCCACATCATCAACCCCCACATCATCAACCCCCACATCATCAACCCCACATCATCAACCCCACATCACCAACCCCCACATCATCAACCCCCACATCACCAACCCCACATCACCAACCCCCACATCATCAACCCCCACATCACCAACCCCACATCATCAACCCCACATCACCAACCCCCACATCATCAACCCCACATCACCAACCCCCACATCATCAACCCCCACATCATCAACCCCCACATCACCAACCCCACATCACCAACCCCCACATCATCAACCCCACATCATCAACCCCACATCACCAACCCCCACATCATCAACCCCCACATCATCAACCCCCACATCATCAACCCCACATCATCAACCCCACATCACCAACCCCCACATCATCAACCCCCACATCACCAACCCCACATCACCAACCCCACATCACCAACCCCCACATCATCAACCCCCACATCATCAACCCCCACATCATCAACCCCCACATCACCAACCCCCACATCACCAACCCCCACATCATCAACCCCCACATCATCAACCCCCACATCACCAACCCCACATCATCAACCCCACATCACCAACCCCCACATCACCAACCCCCACATCATCAACCCCACATGTAATCATCAACACCCACATGTCAACATCAACCCTAACTTACCACTTGACCTGTCCTGGGCATTATAATCCTATGAAGGCTACATAATGCTAACTAAACTAGCTCGAATGAAGGATACACAATGCTAACTAAACTAGCACTAATGTAGGCCACATAGTACTAACTAAACTAGCTCTAATAAAGGCTACATAATAGGAGCTCTAAGGACTAACTACTATGCGTGTCTTTACTCACCAGAGCGCTGCCATTTTGTCGGCAATATACGCGTTGTCGAGTGTTATGAAACCTCTGGATAATAAAGTTGTAATCTAATCTAAAGAGGTACAAACATCACAAACATGACGTCGATAGCGTCGAGCTCATAGATGGTCGAGCAGCGTAGACGGGCTCAGGTCGAGCTCCGATGCCGCAGCAGCTCCTCGGGGAGCGTCACCTGACACGTCAGCACGCCGATTACGTTTTTCTGTAGTTCTCTGTTACGTTCCTGTAGTTCTGCGATGGATTAACGCGGACCCGCATTGTTTTCAGTGCTTAGTTAAAGAAAGAAGAATGTATTCAACGTTTAAGACGGAGTGGTTAGTCCCTAGCTTTGATTTTTAGATTTGTTTTTGTTCCAAATATGTGACGATGAACCTTCCTGTGTTCATAGTAAATCATTTACATCACACAAATAAATAAACCCATGAGCATGTGCTGCCCTCTAGCGGTCACAGTCCTCAAAACAACTGCACTGTACTGTGGACAGTAGTACTTACATAAATACATACAGATACATGTGTACATACAATCGGATACATGTATCCATACATACAGATACATGTATCAATAATACATATACATGTATCAATACATACAGATACATATATCAATAATACAGATACATATATCAATGCATGTTTCTGCATGTATGGATATAGATTAAAGTATTGATACTAGAGCTGTCAAGCGATTAAAATATTTAATCGTGATTAATCGCATTAATGTCATAGTTAACTCACGATTAATCGCAAATTATTTTTCTATGCTAAATATCCCTTGATTTTTTTGTCCCATAATTCTTCTCATTTTAATTCTCTTATCAACATGGTGAAGTGTATCGGCTTGCCTTGTGCAAATGATTTTCTATTGATAACAACATTGGCATATACTGATCAAAACAGGACGATACAAAAAAATAGCCTATAGTGCAATTAAACGACTGCTTTGAACAAATTTCATTTGAACATAGCAGTCAGGCTACTGCTTCTTTGTTTTGAGCCAAAAAAAATAAAAAAAAAAAAAATATTTTTTTATAAAATAATTGCGTTAATCGCGCGATAATTTTTTTAACGCCGTTAAATTTGGTTTACGTTAACGCCGTTAATAACGCGTTTAACTGACAGCTCTAATTGATTCATGTATCAACAATACAAATACATGTATCAATGCATACAGATACATGCATGGATACAGATTAAAGTATTGTTACATACATACATGTATGGATACAAATGGAGGTATTGATACATGTATCTGTATGCATTGATACATGTAGCAGTATGTATTGATACATGCAGTATGTATTGATACATGTATCTGTTTGTATTGATACATGTATCAGTATGTATTGATACATGTATCTGTTTGTATTGATACATGTATCAGTATTTATTGATACATGTATCTGTTTGTATTGATACGTGTATCAGTATGTATTGATACGTGTATCAGTATTGATACGTGTATCAGTAAGTATTGATACATGTATCAATACATACAGATACATGTATCTGTTTGTATTGATACATGTATCAGTATGTATTGATACGTGTATCAGTATTGATACATGTATCAATACATACAGATACATGTATCACAGTGTATTCATGTTGTGTTGCTGCAGGCAGGGGGGGGCAGCTGTGACCCTGTCCCCATGAGGGGGGGCTCGTGGGACAGCGTCCGGGCTCCGGCCCCCCCCCCTCATCAGGGCCCCCAGGGGCCGCGGTCCTCCAGACAGGCTGGAGGAGAACCGACCCCCCATCAGACTGATGCCCGACCAAGCACAAGGGTGTTAATGTGTGTGTGTGTGTGGGTGTGCGTGTGCGTGTGCGTGTGCGTGTGCGTGTGCGTGTGTGTGTGTGTGTGTGTGTGTGTGTGTGCTTCTGCGTGCGTGTGTGCGTGTTAGTGTGTGTGTTCCACTATAGCCACCCTGCATTTATGGACCTTTACAATCCTGAGAACCTTAACGCCTCCCTCCCTCTCTCCCTCTCTACCTCTCTCCCCCACTCTCCTCCTCCCTCCCTCTCTCCCCCACTCTCCTCCACTCTCCTCCTCCCTCCCTCGCTCCTCCACTCTCCTCCTCCCTCCCTCTCTCCCCCACTCTCCCCCACTCTCCTCCACTCTCCTCCTCCCTCCCTCTCTCCCTCTCCTCCTCTCTCCCCCTCTCACCCCCCTCCCTTCCCACCCTCTCTCCTCCTCTCTCCCTCTCTCCCTCCCCTCTCTCTCTCTATCTTAGTATCTGCCAGTTGTGGTAAATGTTTGATGTTTACATTTTAATGTTTGTGGCACTTTGATGGACGCCTGTTCAAAGGCACGCCCCCTGGAACGAAACTCAACCAATCAGGGTCAAGAATTGTTTATATGCTGTGGTATAATACAACAATGGAACACTTTGACAACACTGGGAACCTCTGAGGGGACACAGTCACACACACACACAACACAGACACAGACACACACAGACACAGACACAGACACACACACACACATGCGCACACACATATACACACATGCACACACACACACACACACACACACAAACACACCAACACACAAACAGAGATGCACACACACTCACTACCCCTCTGCTCCTGTGGGACCGAGTGTCTCTGATTGGGTGAGATTCTTATCAGTCTTCAGCTATATGGCCACCCATCAGCGACTTGTTAGATTGACAGACTCCCCCCCTGGGAGGCCTTGGCCCCGCCCCTGGGAGCATTAGCCCCGCCCCCTGGGCCCTGATAGCGTCTCTCTGATTTTCTCCTGTTGTGAGAAAGCCAAGAGTCACTCGCTTGGAATTCTGGGAAATGCTGCTGCTGGGCTGATAAGAGTGTGTGTTTTAGTGTGTGTGTGTTAGTGTGTGTGTGTGTGTGTGTGTGTGTGTGCGTGTGTGTGTGTGTGTGTGTGTGTGTGTGTGTGTGTGTGTGTGTGTGTGTGTGTGTGTGTGTGTGTTTGTGTGTATGTGAGTGTGTTTGTGTGTGCTTGTGTGTGTGTGTGTGTGTGTGTGTGTGTGTGTGTGATAGTATGAGTGTGTTGTGTCAGAGTGTTAGTGACTTAGTGTGTGTGTGTGTGTGTGTGTGTGTGTGTGTGTGTGTGTGTGTGTGTGTGTGTGCGTGTGTGTGTGTGTGTGTGCGTGTGTGTGTGTGCGTGTGTGTGTGTGTGTGTGCGTGTGTGTGTGTGTGTGTGTGTGTGTGTGTGTGTGTGTGTGTGTGTGTGTGTGTGTGTGTGTGTGTGTGTGTATGTGTGTGTGTGTTTATCAGTTCTATTTATTCATTATGATTTCTATCAGACTGATATTCAGGTAGAGGAGGAGAGAGACAGACCAGCTGGCTGTCGCCCTGCGGGGCTGACCCCACCGTCGGGGTGTGAATGGGTGACTGTGTGAATAGAAAGATTGAAGTCGCTTCGGCCATAAATGTAGATATTGTTGCAATAGACTGTGTTGTATATTTATATTATGTACATCCGATATGATATACATACTTCGCCATCTTCCACCCTCTCTCTCTCACATAATGTGTTGTCTATTGTTGTAGTGTTTTTTATTTGCCTTTTGTTTGAGTGTCTGTGCTGTCTGAATGTATTCCTTTTTGTAAACCGTCTTTGAGAACCAAGAAAAATGCTGTAAAAAAGTATCTATTAATATTATTATTATTGCTATTATTATATTATTATCTATAGATATATTTATAGGTAGTTATTATCTATATATAGATTTCTAACTCAGCGTCATGTTATGGTGATATGATCAACTATAACAAATCAAAGAAAAAAAACGTAGCATGAATTCTAATTTATTTAGTTATAGGCACAGATAACCTGAACATTAATAACATTCCAAAAACGTGTTCAACCATAACTTTGTAATAATACGTTAAACGATCACATTGAAATAATGTGTTCAACAATAACCTACTAACATATTCAACATTTACATCATATCCTGGTCACAATAACATAACATGTTCAACATTTACATAATATCATGGTCACAATAACATAACCTGTTCATCATTAACTAAATATCTCCAACAATAGCATCAACATAACATGTTAATAACATTATAATATGTTCACAATAACATGACATGTTCAACATTAACATGATAACATGTTCAACAATAACATAACATGTTCAACATTAACATGATAACATGTTCAACAATAACATAACATGAACAACAATAAAATATTTTTTCCAACAATAGCAGTATAATACCATGTTAAACAACATGACATGATTAATAATAACATAATAACATGCACAATAATGATATTAAAACTTGATCGACAAAAACATAATAGCTCCACAATGCAGTATAATCAACCATAACATAACGTGCTCCACCGTCACTTAATCACATGTCACACGATTACTTAATTTAAGTAGTACACTAGTGCATGTGAACATCACATGACATTACACAGTGAATATCACATCCTCTTTCAGCTGATTGGTCAGCCACAGGTCACATGGTCACTCTGGGGCTCCAACATGGGGCCACCAGGACAGCAGGTATGGGTCAGAGGTCAGAGGTCATCTGCCCCGCTGAGGGTGGGAGGACCCCGGAGAGCTGAGGACCTCAGTGGAGCCCCCGGGGCTGCTGCCATACAGGAAGCTGTCACAGCTGGACGGAGACGACAGGAAGGAAGGGAACACATGACCCCACCCCGCCCCCACCTGGTCAGTAGGGCTCCGCCCCCCCGCCCCCACCTGGTCACTCAGGCTCCTCCCCCCCGCCCCCACCTGGTCAGTCAGGCTCCGCCCCCCCGCCCCCACCTGGTCACTCAGGCTCCTCCCCCCCACCCCCACCTGGTCAGTCAGGCTCCTCCCTCCCACCCTCACATGGTCAATCAGGCTCCTCCCCCCCACCCCCACCTGGTCACTAGGGCTCCGCCCCCCCGCCCCCACCTGGTCACTCAGGCTCCTCCCCCCCGCCCCCACCTGGTCACTAGGGCTCCGCCCCCCCTCCTCTGTGGTGAGTGTGGACAGGAAGTGGATGTAGCGCAGAGCGAGGCGCAGCGTCTGGTTCTTGCTCAGCTTCCTGTCGGGGGGGTGGGCCGGCAGCAGCGCCCGCAGCGAGGAGAAGGCTCCGCCCACGCTCTGCTGGCGCCAGCGCTCCCTGCTATTGGTCGACACCCGCTGTCCGTCGCCTGGAGGGGGAGGCGTCGATTACAACACAGCTCCACCGGGAAGTACCGCACACTGGGCGGCTCCCAGTGCAACCAGTCTGCTACTGGTTCTACTGGGCAGCTCCCAGTAGAACCAGTCTGCTACTGGTTCTACTGGGCAGCTCCCAGTAGAACCAGTCTGCTACTGGTTCTACTGGGCAGCTCCCAGTAGAACCAGTCTGCTACTGGTTCTACTAGGCAGCTCCCAGTACAACCAGTCTGCTACTGGTTCTACTGGGCAGCTCCCAGTAGAACCAGTCTGCTACTGGTTCTACTAGGCAGCTCCCAGTACAACCAGTCTGCTACTGGTTCTACTGGGCAGCTCCCAGTGCAACCAGTCTGCTTCTGGTTGTACTGGGAGCTGCCCAGTAGAACCAGTAGCAGACTGGTTGTACTGGGAGCTGCCAGTGCAACCAGTCTGCTACTGGTTCTACTAGGCAGCTCCCAGTACAACCAGTCTGCTACTGGTTCTACTGGGCAGCTCCCAGTGCAACCAGTCTGCTTCTGGTTGTACTGGGAGCTGCCCAGTAGAACCAGTAGCAGACTGGTTGTACTGGGAGCTGCCAGTCTGCTACTGGTTCTACTAGGCAGCTCCCAGTAAAACCAGAAGCAGACTGGCAGCTCCCAGTGCAAGCAGTCTGCTACTAGTTCTACTGGGCAGCTCCCAGTACAACCTGTTTATAGTATATATGCGTTACCATGGTAGCTCGCAGGTCTTTGGGGCGTGGCTATGAGGGGCGTGGCTGTGAGGGGCGTGGCCTCTGGCTGCTCTCTCTCTCTGCAGGAAACCAAACCACACTAAATAATACTACTATACTAATACTAATACTATAATACTACTATACTAATGCTAATACTATAATACTACTATACTAATACTAATACTATAATACTACTATACTAATGCTAATACTATAATAGTACTATGCTAATACTAATACTATAATACTACTATACTAAAACTAATACTATAATACTACTATGCTAATACTGCTACCCCATACTACTACATAATATTACTAATACTGATAGTAATACTAATACATACTAATATTAAGACATATTACTATACTATACTACTACACACTACTAAATACTAATGCTTATACATAATACTATACTAACACATACTAGTAGTACAAACTTGTAATAATACTAATGCATACTAATACACACTAAATGCTGATACTAATACATCCTAATACTGTGCTTAAAATACAAATAACACATTATAATGCTACACTTCAAATACCAATTATACATAGTAATACTACGTTTTAAATACTTGGAAGATATATTAATTCTAAGTTTTAAATACTAATTATAGATAGTAATACTACCTCTTAAATAGGCTACAAATAATAATACATAGTAATACGTTTTAAATACATGGAAACAAGGCGTGCGTGTGCGTGTGCGTGTGTGCGTGTGTGTGTGTGTGTGTGTGTGTGTGTGTGTGTGTGTGTGTGTGTGTGTGTGTGTGTGTGTGTGTGTGTGTGTGTGTGTGTGTGTGTGTGTGTGTGTGTGTGTGTGTGTGTGTGTGTGTTTACCTGTTCTGCGGCTGCACGTCATAACGCATTCTGAGCGCGCGGACTCCGGACGACTTTAGAATTGGAGGACTTCTGTAGCGGTCTGTGTGTGTGAGTGTGTGTGTGTCTGTGTGTAGTGGTTTGTGTGAGTGTAGCGTTGTGAGTGTGTGTGTGTGTGTGTGTGTGTGTGTGTGTGTGTGTGTGTGTGTGTGTGTGTGTGTGTGTGTGTGTGTGTGTGTGTGTGTAGAAGTGTGTATGTGGTTGCAGTGTGTGGGTGTGTACCGGTGTATGTGTGTGTGTAGAGGTGCGTGTGTGTTGGGTCTCCTCTCTCTACTGTCCGAGCCGTCAGCGTCCCTTAGCTTTATAGTCCGGCGGGGTGACGCCGTTCCCTTGGCAACGGCATTAACGAGGGGCCGCCCCCTTCTCCACCTCCTGTATAGTATACACCACTACACACACACACACACACACACACACACACACACACACACACACACACACACACACACACACACACACACACACACACACACACACACACACACACACACACACACACACACACACACACTCACAACGCTACACCCACACAAACCACTACGCACTAACACCCACATACACCCACACACTCACACACACAGACACACACATGTATGTGTGTATTCATTCATTCAAATATATATATATATATATGAATTAATACATATTTTTATGTGTATTATTATTATTATTATATATCTATTTTTAGGTATTCATTCATGCATCTATATATATATATATATATATAGAGAGAGAGAGAGAGAGAGAGAGAGAGAGAGAGAGAGAGAGAGAGAGAGAGAGAGAGAGAGAGAGAGAGAGAGAGAGAGAGAGAGGTATGAATGAAGTTATACATATATATGTATATATATTAATTCATTCATATCTGTAAACATGAATGAACTTTTCCAACCCTGGGAGCCCTCTCTCTCTCGTCTCCCAATAATACTACGTTTTAAGGGGGTGTTTGCGGAACCTTTTTTCCTTCCTTCTGTTGCTTCCGGGAGGAGATCCGCGCGACACGGAGGAGGTGCGAACATGGCGGCCCTGGTGCAGATGGCCTGTTGGTTCCACGGCCGGCTAGCGGTGCGGGCCGGCGGCGTCAGGCCGCTCATCCCCGGCCTGGTCCCGGCGCACTTCAGGAGCTTCTCCCTGAGGAGGGACCCGGAGGAGCCGGAGGAGCTGGAGGAGAACCCGTTCTACTGCCGCTACCGGGAGAAGATCCAGAGGGCACGGAGGTGAGTGGGCTCCGCTCTTTGTTTACTAATACTCTAGTACTGATGAATGATATGCTAATATATACTTATACTAATAATATGCTAATACTAATGCCTGCTAATACATACTAATAAACATGAAATACTAATACTAATGCATACTAATGCGTCCTAATACTAATACATACTAATACTGTGCTAAAAGTACTAATACATAGTAATATAATACTATGTTTTATTTTCTCCTGGTTTCCTCTCCTGGTTTCCTCTCCTTGTTTCCTCTCTCCTGATTTCCTTTCTTAGTTTCATCCCCTGGTTTCCTCCTTGTTTCCTCTCCTCTCCATCACCAGTAGACTTGGGGGGGGGGGGTTGTAGCGGGGGCTGAACCTCAGGGGGCGGAGCTAAAGGGTCACTCTAATATGGCGTTCATCTTTCCAGAGCCAACCCGGAGGAGTCCCAGACGCGGGCGGAGCTGCGGGTGGAGCAGAGACATGAGTCCAGGGTGGAGCAGCTGGGCGCCAGCCAGGCGGAGTTCGTCAGGAGGATGGAAGAGGAGGTGGGTGGTGGTGCAGGGTGGAGAGACGACGGTGGGAGGAGGGTGGAGGTGTAGAGGATGGAGGTGAGGGTGTAGAGGGTGGAGGAGGAGGTGGGAGGTGGAGAGACGGGGGGAGGAGGATGACAGTGGGAGGAGGGTGGAGGTGCTTCTGAGGGTGGAGGTGTAGACGATGGAGGTGAGGATGGAGGTTAGGGTGGATGTGTAGAGGAAGGAGGTGAGGGTGTTGGGGGCGGGGCAGAGAAGAGGGTGGAGGTGTAGAGGATGGAGGTGAGGGTGGAGGACGTGAGGGTGGAGGACATGAGGGTGGAGGAGGTGAGGGTGAGGGTGGAGGAGGTGAGGGTGAGGGTGGAGGAGGTGAGGATCGAGGAGGTGAGGGTGGAGGAGGTGAGGGTGGAGGAGCTGGAGGTGATGGTGGAGGATGTGGAGGTGTAGAGGAGGGAGGTGAGGGTGTAGGTGAAGGAGGCGGAGGTGAGGGTCACCATCTTGTGTTTTTCAGCTTGAGAAGAGAGACCATCTGGCGGCTAGCGGAAGAGAGACGGGAGGGTTCACTAAAGACAAGGTGAGGAGACACCAGGGGTCTCTCTCTCTCTCTCTCTCTCTCTCTCTCTCTCTCCCTCTCTCTCTCTCTCTCTGTCTGTCTGTCTGTCTGTCTGTCTGTCTGTCTGTCTGTCTGTCTGTCTGTCTGTCTGTCTGTCTGTCTGTCTGTCTGTCTGTCTGTCTGTCTGTCTGTCTCTGTCTCTCTGTCTCTCTGTCTCTCTCGCTCTCTCTAACTTCTTTGACATAGCAATTATTTTTTACATTAACGTGAATAGTTACTTTCCCTGGTATCTAGTTTTATTATTATATTGTAACTCAGTTACCTTTTTCGAACAAGTAATATAGTGTATATAGAGTAACTATAACTAATTACTTTTTTAAAGTAACGTTCCCAACACTGTATAACTAGTACTAGTAGTACCACAGCTGGTACTAGAAACGATGTAACTAGTCCCAGCTGTGGTATAACCTTAACTTTATTGACTATGAACCTTAACTAACGTTAACCTGCCTCACGTGTTCCAGACGCTGGCGTCCATCTTAGACATGGACCTGGTCCAGGACAAGACCGGAAAGGAGATCTCAGAGGTACTAACTAGCACCCGATAACTAGCCCTCGATAACTAGCCCTCGATAACTAGCCTTCTATAACCAACCCTCTAAAACTAGCCCTCTCCACCAGCACTACAATAACTAACCCTATATAACTAACCCTAACTTACCCTCTATAACTAGCCCTCTCTACCAGTACTACCCTAACTAACCCTCTATAACTAACCCTCTCTACCAGTACTACCCTAACTAGCCCTCTCTACCAGTACTACCCAACTAACACTAACTAACCCTCTCTACCAGTACTACCCTAACTAACCCTATATTACTAACCCTCTCTACTAGTACCAGTACTACTGGCTAGGTAGGGTGTTCTAGAATGTCTTGATGTGAAGGGGTTGATGTTCTAGAAGGTCTTGATGTGTTCCAGCTCTGGATGAGGTTCTACTCCACCAAGGACACCATCAGCGCCGTCATATCGGTGAGTCCCCCACCAGCAGAACCCCTCTCTGGAACCCCCTCTCTAGAACCCCCTCTAGAACCCCCTCTCCGGAACCCCCTCTCCGGAACCCCCTCTCTAGAACCCTCTCTGGAACCCTCTCTAGAACCCTCCCTGTAGAACCCTCTCTAGAACCTCTTCTCTAGAACCCTCTCTCTAGAACCCTCTCTAGAACCCTCTCCAGAACCCTCTCTAGAACCCCCTCTCTACAACCCTCTCTCTAGAACCCTCTCTACAACCCTCTCTCTAGAACCCTCTCTAGAACCCTCTCTCTAGAACCCTCTCTACAACCCTCTCTCTAGAACCCTCTCTCTAGAACCCTCTAGAACCCTCTCTCTAGAACCCTCTCTACAACCCACTCTACAACCCTCTCTACAACCCTCTCTAGAACCCTCTCTACAACCCTCTCTACAACCCTCTCTCTACAACCCTCTCTACAACCCTCTCTCTACAACCCTCTCTCTACAACCCTCTCTAGAACCCTCTCTACAACCCTCTCTCTACAACCCTCTCTCTAGAACCCTCTAGAACCCTCTCTCTAGAACCCTCTCTACAACCCACTCTACAACCCTCTCTACAACCCTCTCTACAACCCTCTCTACAACCCTCTCTACAACCCTCTCTACAACCCTCTCTCTACAACCCTCTCTCTACAACCCTCTCTACAACCCTCTCTACAACCCTCTCTCTACAACCCTCTCTACAACCCTCTCTCTACAACCCTCTCTACAACCCTCTCTACAACCCTCTCTACAACCCTCTCTCTACAACCCTCTCTACAACCCTCTCTCTACAACCCTCTCTACAACCCTCTCTACAACCCTCTCTACAACCCTCTCTCTACAACCCTCTCTACAACCCTCTCTCTACAACCCTCTCTACAACCCTCTCTACAACCCACTCTACAACCCTCTCTCTACAACCCTCTCTCTACAACCCTCTCTACAACCCTCTCTACAACCCTCTCTAGAACCCTCTCTAGAACCCTCTCTCTAGAACCCTCTCTCTACAACCCTCTCTACAACCCTCTCTACAACCCTCTCTACAACCCTCTCTAGAACCCTCTCTAGAACCCTCTCTAGAACCCTCTCTACAACCCTCTCTAGAACCCTCTCTCTAGAACCCTCTCTCTACAACCCTCTCTACAACCCTCTCTCTACAACCCTCTCTAGAACCCTCTCTCTACAACCCTCTCTACAACCCTCTCTCTACAACCCTCTCTAGAACCCTCTCTGGAACCCTCTCTAGAACCCTCTCTAGAACTCATGTCCTCCCCTGTCTTCCAGACGGAGACGTTTGGACTCATGTTCAGCAGAGCGGAGGCCTGTCCCAGGGTAACACACACACACACACACACACACACACACACACACACACACACACACACACACACACACACACACACACACACACACACACACACACACACACACACACACACTAACTAACAGAGCACCGTGTGGTTGTAGTTCCTGTTTGCTCTGCCCCAGGCGGAGGGATACGAGTTCTTCCTGGGGGAGTGGTCCGGTCACCAGCTGCACTTCACCTCCCTGATCAATGCTCAGGTACCTCCTCTTCCTCGTCCCCCCTCCTCCTCCTCCTCCTCTTCCTCCTCCCCCCTCCTCTCCTCCTCTTCCTCCTCCCCCCCTCCTCCTCCTCCCCCTCCTCTCCTCCTCCTCCTCCCCCTCCTATCTCCTCCTGTCCTACCTCCTCTACCTCCTCATCTCCTCACGCCCTGCTCTAGCTGGCTAGAGGTGCTCTGCTCTGATTGGCTGCTGACTCCGGGCTGTGTTCCCATTGGTCCCCAGGTGCTGGGGGGGCGGGCCCCCAGCCAGCTGGTCCTCTATCACTTCCCTGAGCTGCAGGAAAGGGGCGTCGTCCTAATGACCGCCGAGAGGGACCCCAAGGCCATGGTGAGTCCGGCCAATCACACGCCCTCCTCGTCCTCTGGACCCGCCCAGCCACCATCTTGGTTCTGATCGTCAAGAACCAAGATGGTGTGTGTGTATGTGTGTCTCTATGTATGTGTGCGTGTCTCTATGGTGCCTGCGTGTCTCTATGTGTGTGTGTCTGTGTGTGTGTGTGTGTGTGTGTGTGTGTGTTTTTGTCTATATGTGTGTGTGTGTGTCTCTGTGTGTCTTTTTTACAACTCGGCTGGACTCTTACTCTGTTAAACCGCTTAGTGACTTCCTCCTCAGGAACCCTTACCTGTGTGTGTGTGTGTGTGTGTGTGTGTGTGTGTGTGTGTGTGTGTGTGTGTGTCAGACTGTGCATCAGGCCCAGTGTCTGGCCAATCAGGTGCAGCTGTTCTACGGGAGCCCGCGGCCGGAGACGTTCCGATTGGTGGAGAGCTTTAACCACGCCCCTGCCGGCTTCCAGCACATGGCGGTGATAGAGGAGCTGGAGGAGAGCGGGCTGGGGGGGGGGGGGGGGGGGAGACTAGGGGGGAGAGACTAGGGGAGGGAGGGAGGGAGAGACTAGGGGAGAAAGGGAGGGAGAGACTAGGGGAGGGAGACCTGATGACTGAGAGAGAGACTACGACAGAGGGACAGAGGGAATAAGAGCGTGTGAGAGACGTCTCTCAGGCAGTCACGTCCCGTCCAGCTGAGCTCTGCCGCCCCCCAGTGGCCGCGGTGCTGAACTGCAGCGACCTCCACAGGAAGAGGAGGTTCTTCTGGTGTTCTGCTTCTTTTGGTTCAGTGTGAAATAAAAATAAAGCCTACCTTCAACACGTGTTGTCGCCTTCTTTGCGCTGAGGATCCAGTCATGAGTCATGTGTGAACGGGCCGCTTATTGGCTAAGAGTACGCACCTGGAGAACGGGCCGCTGATTGGCTAAGAGGACGCGTTTGTAGGAGCGCTCCGTTCAGCGTGGCGTGATATATTTCTATGGAGGCGGATGAAGACTGTTTCCACATGTCTGCTGGAGACCCTATGTCCTAACAAAATTGCATACAACCATTAATGTTCGAACAGCATCCGTGGCATACTGGTTAAGGAGTTGTCAGTTTGAATCCCGAACCTCCCGGATGAGGTGCTCTTGAGCAAGGCACCTGAAACCCCCACCTGCTCCCTGAGCGCTGCACATTGTGCCCCCCCATGTGTGTGAACCTCTGTGTGTGTAACACATTATAATAAGGTGCCATAATAAATAGCAACCTAATCATTACCTAACTATTTGTTAATTGTTACTAAAATATCTATTTGGCACAAGTCTGTTTTTTTTCACTGAAAGGGTTAGGGTTAGGGCCGTGTGTTAGGGTTAGGGTCGTGTGTTAGGGTTGGGTTAGGGTTATGCAATCAACTAATACTTCAACTTAAACTATTACTTGTTAGTTAGCTGCTAGCTGTTAGTAGCAGTGCTGAACAGCTAGCTATTAGTATCAGTGCTTAATGGCTAGCTAACATCTCCTTAGTAGCCAGCTGTTAGCTTCTAGCGGTTAGTAGCAGTTCTGAACGGCTAGCTAGCAACACCTTGTTAGCTAGCGGTTAGTAGCAGTGCTGAATGGCTAGCTAGCATCACCTTGTTAGCTAGCTGTTAGCTACTAGCTGTTAGTAGCAATGCTGAACGGCTTGCTAACATCACCTTGTTAGCTAGCTGCTAGTAGCAGTGGTGAAGGGCTCTCCTCCCGTACTGATGATGGACGGCTCCTCCTCTTCCTCCCTTAAGGAGGTCTGCTTTAGATAAGATAAATTATACTTTAATGTATTTATTTTATTTTATACTCTAGAAAAGATGGTCATGTTTCTGCATTAACCAATAGGAGAGCTCAAATGTTCCTCCAATGGTGGAGGAACATGGGCAAAGCCTCATCCCAGAAAGGTAGTGCCCGGTAGTAATAAACCATGGCCTCTAGATCCGAGAGGACTATGAGTCTGGTGCCACAACTGCAAATACATGACAATACAAAATGGATGCATGCAAGAATGTGTGTCATTTCACCTGCTGCACTGAGACAAGATGGATGGACGCTGAGGGATGTTAGATCATGTTTTATTCACATGTTAATTATGTAGCCTACATGTTTTGTATGGACATTGGTTCAAAGAGTGTACACTCACTGTTGGTCACAATGATTCCCCCCCATGGTGCCTGTTACAATCCCACTGTCTAGGGGCTCTGGGGAGGTAAAGTGGGATATACCAAAAATACAAACGAAAACGTGTATTTTGAAGACTATAAAGTCATCAAAATGAATATAAACGCATAGAAGGTAATTCAACACAACATAAAGAAAAAGTAGTGATTAAATATGATTTAACAAGGGCTAACAAATAATAATAATAAAAAGCTAAAAATAAACTAAATTAGAAGTAACCAGACACTTATTCAAGAAGAAGTCAAACATAACATACGGTATCTTAAGAAAAATACAAGATCAACTTAAAATAATGAGTACACAATACCAACGTTCAACGTACAAATGACTGAACCAGTTATGTCATTCGAAGTTATTGATTGCAAGAACAGACTAAACAATATGGACGTAGCATCCACGGCTTCCCCACAGTTCTGAGGGTATGGATCTAGCATGTTCGAGAAGTCCATTTTTGCATTGGAAACAATTCATATTTTGGGCTAGGGCTTAATGGAAGCCTTGAAAATATCCTAAAATGCAAATGTCACTATTTGCATTTAAAAGTATTACAAAATACAGTAATACAATTAAAAATAACCCACAATGCAAGGTTACTCTTTCAAATATTCTAAGATACAATGTAAAATCTAAGTAAAAGGTAGACATGAACAAAGCAATCAAAAAATCAACAATATTATTGTATATTATTACTGTTAACGTGGGTGTTTTCCTCTGAGTAATTTTACAGAAGTGAATAAATGATTTAAAATAATAGCGAACAAGAAGATTATTTTATTTCTGCTCAGACTCAGAGGAGCTGCAAACCAGACATGTAAAGTTTGTAAAGCTTCTTGAAAGGCTTTAGTCTTTACATGAGCATTTTTGAGGGACCTTCTGGTGCTAGTTTTCAAACTGGATATCATAAGCAAGGGGGCCGTTGATAGCAAATCCAATGTAGAAGGAAACCTTTTCTGTGCTTAATCCCCTCCTTGTCGTACCAATGTATGCTGGTCGCACTGGGATTTTTAGTTTTCCGTAAATGGCATACACCTCTCCTACCTCAATGAGTCCAGTGACACGCTGAAGACGGCTGGTTATTTCCCTTTCCCTAAATATGTCCCCAGTTAGCCACAGTTTTGCCAAGTCATTGCGATGCAGCTTAGTGAAACATTCATCAAGTTTTGGTTTGGAAACGAGTCTTGCAAGCCCATTCTCATTCCCCAAGTAAAAGTGGGAAACAGTACTCCTCTTTTGAAACAATATAGATAGACGCTTCTGAGAGGACTTTCGGATTGCAGTCACATAGGTCCTGATTTCTGTTTGTTGTGGTGAAACAGGCCAGAACAACAGCAGTGCCAGGTAGTATGGGTCAGGGAAGGGATAATCCAATGAAACATTCTGCAGAGTTTCCAAAAGAAGATTGCATAGTTGATTATAACTTTTCACATATTTACTTTTGGGTCTCAGCAGGTAGAGTATAACGCTTGACCAAATTAAATTGATTTTTTCCTTTGTCTTTTGGTCAGCAAACTGCTTATTTTCTTGGATGTAGGTGTAGCATTTTACAATTTCCTCCACCGCGTCAGCACTCTTGTCCAAGTGCTGCAGTATCCCAGCGAAAGTGTCAGCATGCATCTCCTCAAGCACTGTTCTCCGTTCCTCAATCAGCATCTTAACGTTGAGGTTTGGATTGCAGTCTCTTTCTCTTTGTCTTTCCTCAGGTGAAGCACAAAAAAGCATCACATACTTTTTAAAGTTATCAGAAATGGTACGGTGATTTATTGAATGATATGTTCCTGAAATGCTTGCCTTTATGTATGTGAAGTAGCAATCAAGGAATTCAAATGTTAGTTTGACCTCAGGTTTGAGACTAATGAGAAACAGCTTATTGGCTTCGATGACTTGAATATAACGGTTATTGACTTCATTATCTTCCATGTGCACACTAGTGATGGGGAGACTTTCTTTTAGAAAATTCTGCAGGTATTTTTTTCTCGATGGGTCACTCTCCTCAAAGAATGGTAATCTGCTCAACATTTCAAATACCATAAAAGCCACCTCCAGCACCCCCACAAAGCCAGCGTAGTTGTATGAAGATTTGGCAGCGTTGTCCTCAGATTCATCATCATCCCACGGTGC
The DNA here is from genome assembly GCF_031168955.1 of Gadus macrocephalus. Taxonomy (NCBI): domain Eukaryota; kingdom Metazoa; phylum Chordata; class Actinopteri; order Gadiformes; family Gadidae; genus Gadus; species Gadus macrocephalus. Next base: position 599,648 of record NC_082393.1, read on the forward strand.
CTCATTCAGTTCATCCTCTCTGTTTGCCAGCTCTTGGGCTCTTTTAAAAGCAGCGACAGCCTTCTTTGATGAATTAATATTTGTGTCCAAGTCTTCTGGATTACAAGGTGGACCATTCTTTTTACTTGGTATGTTTGATTTTAGTTGGTTCTTGTATACTTGTCCAATCGTATTTACGGTATAGGAATTTTCTTTGATTTTCTTTGCCTTTTCTGCCCAATTCAACGCCTCCGTAAAATCACGCTCGTTGAGGTACAAGTACCTTGCCAGCGCCTGTGGAATAGAAGCACTTTCAACCAACCGGGAAGATGCTTTAGCAAAGATGTCTTGGATCATTCCTTTACCCTGCTGTTTATGAATTTTCTCTATGAGGGGAGAAAATTTCTCTTTTTCATCCCCATATTTTCTGCTTTGCCGTTGAGTCAGCATACGTTGAATGGATCGTTCTAGATTTCCTTTGCCGATTTTGGGTTTGGTTGTGAAAAACAGATCACAATGAAGTATGGACACAATTATGTCACTCACTTTCAAGAGGTATGTCCTCTCCAGCTCTTCAATGCAGGCAGTTGCAATGGAGTGATGCAGGATGCGCAGGAATTTATACCCTCCCGATTCTTCCTCTCGGTCTATGATGAGAAAGTTTGAATATGGCTTCATTCTCTCCAGAACATTGTCTTCATTCCAGTTGAACATTCTAAGTCCTAGATACTCTTCGGAGAGTGAGATAGAGATTTCAGATGCAAACACATACGCTTTTAATAATGAAAGAAAGGCAAAAAGTTGTGCCTTCTTTGTGCCGAAGTCAAAGTTTTCCAGGGTATTATGAACAAGACCTTCAACATATTCAGGGTCAAAGTTACTCTTCATGATCATGAAGCTGTAAAAGTTTTCAGGTTTTGTATGAGTTTCTCTGAGTTCTAGAAGCTTTTCCTCAAATTCCTCCTGTTCTTTGGGTGTAATGGAACTAGTGACAAGCAGACTTGGTGTGGAGTGTTGACGGTAGAGGTCCTGTGGGCTTTGAGAACGAACACAGTTAAGTATGATAACGTGGCAGCTTGGTGTGTCAACAGTTCTCTCCTCAATGTCTTTTTTGATGCAGGTCATAAGATTTTGTGCATTCACAGTGTCCTTTGAATCATCAACCAGCAGCAGAACTGGAGATGGTTTCTCATTTTTCAACATCATTAACTCTCTGACCTGAATGGCGATCTCTGGCTGCGGCAAAGTGTTGTCTTTTAAAACGGCACATCTGAATTGCCGACGGAGGCCCCACATTACATGCATGGCTAGGGTGGTGCCACCACACCCGGGATGGTGAAAGAGGTTCAGCAGTGTACACACGTCTAAAGAATGTTCTGAATGAGACTTGATCATTTGCTTCAGCTTTTCATATTGGTCTCTTTTGATGAATGGCTTGGCTTTGGGCTTTTCACAAAGATAGAAGTTCCACCATTTCACTTTACCACCTCTGAAAAATTCCTCTTCAACTCTGATTTTAAAATCATGGAACACTGTGCTGTGTTCGTTGTGAATTTTCTCACATTGATTCACACACAAAATATCAAGAGCGGTCATCAGGTCTTTCTGCTTCTGCGTCAGAACAATGAAGGAAGAGTCAGACGAGGGAAGCAGCCTATCAGATGACTGATCCAAGGGTCCCAGAGCCATCACGGTGCCATTGATCTCACTCAGGCTCAGCTCCCATACCGCCTGCTGGCTGATGTCACTGTCACACTTCCCCTCCACCATCAGCCTCCACTTCTCAAACGTGCTTTGAGACTCACAGATACTGATAATGTTCTCTCCTTCTGTGTTTTTATAGAAGGCGTTGTACGTATCGAAGATGGGGTCTTTCTCACTCAACACGGGGGAAAGCAGAAGAAAGATAATGAGAGTTCTGCCCTGTAAGAGAACTTCTGGTTTACAAACAAATGAAACCAATTGCTCCATATCTCTACATGCTTTTCTGAACCAAGTCTTGTAGTCCAACTCCTTGCAGGACTCACTGTCAAGGTCCTCTCGTCCATTGCAGAACACCCAGCTGGTCTGTTTGTAAAGGTTCAGTTTCTTAATCACATCCCCGGTCTCTCCCACATAGAGAGCTGGCTCATGCTTATTGGCCACCCGAGATTCTCCGTAGGAATGACAGAGTCCATCGATAGCTGCCGAGTTTGGGTCGAAGTCTAGAACACAGAACAGTTTCAACGTCTTCAAAAACTGGAGATACTCCAACTGTTGTGGAGCGCTCTTATTCACAACTACAACATATTCATTATAGTAGCCAAGAGAGTTCCCTCCACAAGTTAGCAAGTTCTTCAGCTTCTCCCCCTGGTTGGCTTCTCTCCTCAAACCTTCCTTTGGGCCACACTGCTGCTTCAGTTGACCTATGTTCATATCAAAACATAAAGGCATGAATCAATCAACAGTGGCCATGATTTTTGGATAAAGAGCAAAAAGTTCTTAAATTAATGAATTTCTGAACCTATTGGTATACCTTTGTTCTCTGCGATACATTGCGATATGAAAAGCTACAGGAATGCCGTTTGAGGTTATTAACAATCCTTCTTTTCTGACCACAGTTGCTGGCAACTTACTTGTGTTGTCAATCAAGGGGTGGGACACATTCATATCAGAAAAACATTAGGCTGTATGAACTATTAATAAAGTATCTAATAAGATACATCATAACAGGGTGGCATTATGATCTTTTTTTAATAATAATAATTAATCCAGAATTGATGCACTCAGTAAACATTAGAGACTACTAATGTCAAGTTTAGTTACTGGTTAGTCCGTCTCTCCTCACTCACCATGTGGTGCAAACCTGAAACATTCATGTGATCATAACTTTGTTATTTTGCCTTTACAACGCGATACTCAAAGTGTCACAATAATCGCGTAAATTGATGAGATTACCTTTATTGGACATGTATTTTTACTAGATTTTTTAGCCAATTTACTAGATTCGAATTTACCAGAAAATGTACAATTTAACAGCCATATGAAATACAGTTGATGGGCGTATGTAGAAATACATGTTTAATACACGCATCGTGTTTTTTCATCTTGTGCCTCCTCGGGTTTCCTCTGTGTTGGTATTTGGGGTTTTAAGCAATTTTTTAAGGGCCTTCTGTGTCACCATAAGGGCTCCTTCACACCTATAGGTGGCTAGACTCTGTACCAGTCATGGGGGAAGTTGATACTTGGTTTTAATTTCATTTGGTTCGGTTAGCATTCATACTTTCAGTTGGCGAATCAAGCATCGTAAAACACATTGTGCCACGCTGTCCATTATTACGCTACGGTAATAATGGAGCAAAAAAATTGTTTGTGCAGTCTTGGTGAATAAAATTCAGTGCTGTAAGCTGGCGTGCTCAGTCGCGCTAAACTATAATCACTGTTTACACTTGCGCATAACCATATGCAACCTTATTTATACACCTGTCGCAATCAAGCCAACCCTTTTGTTGTTCAGTGTGTGGCACTAGAAACGCATGGATGCAGACGCGCAGGAAGATATTTTCGCCAGGGGGTGCGGAGTTACGGTCCACGTAGAGTTTATATAATTCTAAAGATACTATGTTACACTGTATTCTGCAGACCACTCACAAACTTGTTCGTCATTGTCGTGTCTGGCTCTGTGAGTGTGTGTGCATGCTATGTGCGTAGGCTGGATGAATCTGATTGCCCAATCAGCCAACCAAGTCAGTCTAGTTTGTGTTTAATTGGTTGTGTTCCTACAAAGCTAGTGTAAATTTGTTTTAAATGAAATTACATTTTTTGTTGTACATATTGCTTTTGTTGTACAACTTGTGAAGAAATGTTTTAGGAGTGCATCTCTTTCTCTCCCTCACTCACTCACGCATTCAAACACGTTATGTATTTTTCACTGATCCAAGCACTCCAATACAAAAATGTAAAGTAACTTGTAATTTGAGTAACTTTAAAACAAAGTACTTTTTACTCTTACTCAAGTAGGTTTTCCAATTGGAATATTTACTTTTACTAAAGTAGATTTTGAAGGAAGTAACTTTACTTTAACTTGAGTATAGATTTTCAGTACCCGCCACTGCACCTGGCTGTATATAACTTTTTTCAATTTGTGGCAAAAGTGAACTTGCTAAAGTTGGGTCGGAGCACACCGAAGCGAACAGAACCAGAGTTCACTCTGAAGCAGACCAGGTTTGGTTTGATTGGTCATCACGGTTCGGATGAGCATTCACAACGCTCCAAAATAACCGTACTATCGGGGAAAGCCCCTAGGGTTCGATTAATACACACCAAACAGGTGTGAGAGCACCAGTAGTCTTTCGGGAGACCAAGTGCTAACGCATTTTCTCTGAAAATTCAATGCATGCTCATAACTAACATAAAAATGGAATTTGTATTTTAATGTTGTGTTACTTTACTTTAATAGCCTAAACATAATTATCCCTATTACATTTTTTTTTTAAATGAATTAATGGCCAAGATGGCTGTCAAGCTTTATATTAACCGGCCAAATAAAATTCGACTCGGCAAATGGTCTGTAAACACTAGTGGAAACCCTGGCCCAGGTCAAAGGATTATTCAGGGGAATTCTAAGTTCAGCCTCTACAAGGGAGGTTCTCAGATCAGATCTCTTTACCCATTTTCTGCTTCAGGTCAACCTTAAGATCTTGGCGAGGGATCATCGGTAGAACCCGCAGCATGGCCTGCAGCGCTGTGTCCGGTCCGTAGTGTTGTAGCATGACGTCAGCCAGGTCCGTGGGGTCCTTGTCTTCCAGCCGGCTCTGGGGGATGGCATCATTGGAGCACATCTTTAGCTCTCTGAGATGGAATCTGAACTTCTTCAGATCGTCCTTCCCCAGATCATCCAGGATTCCCAGGAGCAAAGTTCTTGCAGTGCCATGTTGGACAGGGTCCGGTGGCCCCGGATCTCTAGCGGGCAATGGGGCTGTCTGCAGAGACACAAAGACACGCAGTCACCATACCAGCCTGCTTCCTGAGGAGAGACGTGAGAATAAGGATCTGTATAACCTGAACGCAGCACAACGGGGCATAATAGTGCTTTCATAAACTGTCACTATGAAAATATCATCCATCCTTGTGCCGTGTGGAGATTACAAAATCCGGCTTTACTACAATTATACAATCTATTAACTTAAAGCGCTTAGCTTGTTTGTCCTCTTCGCTATTAGGGATGGGTCAGAAAATTTGATCGAAATCAAAAGTCAAAAGTCAAAGTCGATTTTTAACATTTGGACCGTTAATATTCTTTCCCATTCAAATAAACAAGAATTAACGGACGGACCTAATGTTGGACACCTCGAAGGGCATTATCCCGCTTATACCATGGTCACTAGTTATATTATCATGCGTTTTACAATCCAAATATTAAGTTTTTCACAAGCCATAACTTTGTTTCCCTGGTAACGCCTGAGGGTTTGACTAATACCTGGAACAATCATTACCTTCCCGTAAGGTTCTTATGCAACGGAAACGTTGTTCACTCCTCCAGTAAATAGGACGGACCTTAGCTAAGACTTGGTATTCTAGTCCGCTGAGAGCTAGAGAGCCAGAGAGCTAACGTTATGCATTGTTCATATTTATAATTCGAAATTCGTCCCAGCCTCTAGGGTCTATATATATAACCGCATTGTCTGATTACAGTTTAATTCCTTTTTCACAATTTGCCAGCTCTTGTTTTGAAGACCGAATCCCGCGCCATTTGTTTCAATGGGAATCGCGACGGTCTTTACTTTCAACATAAAGTGTACATATTTATCATTTGAAATTCATCCAAGCCTTTATACCACAGATACTATAGGGTCTACAGCATATGATTACAGTTTAATGCATTTTTCACTGTTTACCAGCTCTCGTTTTGAAGGCTGAACAGACAATTTGACTGGAACTACACAGCAGGTAGTTGTTTTTTTGAGTTAAGGATCTTAAGTGATTTCTTGCCGATGATCCATGGCTGCCTTTGTGAATGTCGGCACACATTGAATAATCGATTATTCGTTCATACCATCCACTGATTATTTGATCATGAAAGATTTGAGTTATTCACATCCCTGTTTGCTATGGCGATAAGCGGTAAATAAGGCGTTTTCCAGCAAGCAGCACTAGTCCTTCAGAGGGTAGACTGAAGCAGTACGGTGACAGTGTATGGCCGGACTAACAGTTAGTGGCGTGTTTTCCATCAGCGGCTACGCCAGAGAGGGTGGGCGGAGCTACCGCAGCAGAGAGGGTGGGCGGAGCTACAGCAGCAGAGAGGGTGGGCGGAGCGACAGCAGCAGAGAGGGTGGGCGGAGCTACCACAGCAGAGAGGGTGGGCGGAGCTACCACAGCAGAGAGGGTGGGCGGAGCTACCGCAGCAGAGAGTGTGGGCGGAGCTACCACAGCAGAGAGGGTGGGCGGAGCTACCGCAGCAGAGAGGGTGGGCGGAGCTACCGCAGCAGAGAGTGTGGGCGGAGCTACCACAGCAGAGAGGGTGGGCGGAGCTACAGCAGCAGTGAGGGTGGGCGGAGCGACCGCAGCAGACAGGGTGGGCGGAGCTACCGCGGCAGAGGGTGGGCGGAGCTACCACAGCAGAGAGGGTGGGCGGAGCTACCACAGCAGAGAGGGTGGGCGGAGCGACCGCAGCAGAGAGGGTGGGCGGAGCTACCGTGGCAGAGGGTGGGCGGAGCTACCGCGGCAGAGGGTGGGCGGAGCTACCGCGGCAGAGGGTGGGCGGAGCTACCGCAGCAGAGAGGGTGGGCGGAGCGACAGCAGCAGAGAGGGTGGGCGGAGCTACCAAAGCAGAGTGTGGGCGGAGCTACCGCAGCAGAGGGTGGGCGGAAAAACCACAGCAGAGAGTGTGGGCGGAGCTACCACAGCAGAGAGGGTGGGCGGAGCTACCACAGCAGAGAGGGTGGGCGGAGCGACCGCAGCTGAGAGGGTGGGCGGAGCTACCACAGCAGAGAGGGTGGGCGGAGCTACCGCAACAGAGAGGGTGGGAGGAGCTACCACAGCAGAGAGGCTGGGCGGAGCTACAGCAGCAGGGAGGGTGGGCGGAGCTACAGCAGCAGGGAGGCTGGGCGGAGCTACAGCAGCAGGGAGGGTGGGCGGAGCTCCAGCAGCAGAGAGGGTGGGCGGAGCTACAGCAGCAGGGAGGGTGGGCGGAGCTCCAGCAGCAGGGAGGGTGGGCGGAGCTCCAGCAGCAGGGAGGGTGGGCGGAGCTACAACAGCAGGGAGGGTGGGCGGAGCTAAAGCAGCAGGGAGGGTGGGCGGAGCTACAGCAGCAGGGAGGGTGGGCGGAGCTACAGCAGCAGAGAGGGTGGGAGGAGCTACAGCAGCAGAGAGGGTGGGCGGAGCTAAAGCAGCAGGGAGGGTGGGCGGAGCTACAGCAGCAGGGAGGGTGGGCGGAGCTACAGCAGCAGAGAGGGTGGGAGGAGACTCGCTCATCAACCCACTTCCTGGTTGTTTTTATCCATAGGAGGAATGAAACCGAGATCGTGAGGAGAACCACTTTAAGATATCCAATATGACAAGTTTCAGAAAAAAACAAATCGCAATTAATTACAGCAAAAAGTGAGATTAATTTGTTAGGAGATCTAATCGATCTAGAGCCCAGAATGTTTAACATGAAAACCTTTGTGACGATTAATTAAAATCTTAATTGTGATGCAAGAATTAGGCGGTCTTACGGTCGGTGTCCAGGGGGCCTTTCTCCTGGGGGTCTCTGTCCTGGGGGCCTCCCTCCTGGGGGCCTCTGTCCTGGTGCTCTCTGTCCTGGTGCTCTCTGTCCTGGGGGCCTCTGTCCTGGTGCTCTCTGTCCTGGTGCACTCTGTCCTGGGGGTCTCTGTCCTGGTGCTCTCTGTCCTGGGGGTCTCTGTCCTGGGGGCCTCCCTCCTGGGGGTCTCTGTCCTGGGGGCCTCTGTCCTGGGGGTCTCTGTCCTGGGGGTCTCTGTCCTGGGGGCCTCTGTCTTCTGCGGCGTTGAGATCGCCGCCTCGCTGGCCTTCTTGCCCTTTTTATGGGGTTTCTTCCTCGAGCGAGGCTGTGAGGATGTAGCAGCCTCTTCTTGGGATGTGCTGGTGTTCACGGCGGCATTCAGGACAGGTTCAGGATTGTTCTTCAAACCTCGAAGCAATGCCAGAATCTTCACAGCAGGACCAGTGGGTACTTTTAGGTCTAGAAAGTCCTGCTTCTGGAAACACACCAGACAGTCCCCAGAGACGTGTCCCTCTAGGAGCTGATCTGCGTGTTTGCCATCTATCTGTGCGTGCTCTGTTATCCACTGGTAGACCTGCTCCCTGCTCCATCGCTCCACGTACTCTGGAAACGGAGACTGAAAGGTGCGGCCTTGCTTCAACAGTTCCAGGTGTGCTGTAACTTTAACAGCAGTGCCGTGTTCTTTGGTCAGATCCAAAATGTCGCCCTTGTCAAAGTACTTGATATACTCTCCTAATACCTCTCCCTCAAAGAACCTGTGAGTGACAGTCGGGCTGACTTTGACCCGAGTTGTCAACCACTGACACACCTCCTCCTTCGTCCATTTCTCAATCTCCGGTTCCTGCTCAGTTACAGGGTCGTCCATTTTTTTTTTTTACCTAGAGTGAATAAGAGTTGACAGTGAGAACACCTCTCCCTCTCTCTCATTTTAGATAAAATACTTACATGTTTCATGCAAGGGCTGTCATTTGATTTTAACAAATATTGACATTAATCGCATTATCAAAATTTTCTGGGAGAGGGCCCCAAATTATTTATCTATTTAAGTACAGTTTAAAATAATGTAATTGTTGCTTCATCAGTATCAAAATAGATGTATTATATATATTATATATAGTCTATTTGTTTTTTTAAATGTCATGAAGCCTAATAAGATACATTATGTACAAAGTTCTTAGTTATAGCGTAACGTTTGATTACGGTGTAACAGGGGTGAACAGAGGCCACAGTGGCTGAGACGGTAATGACGCTAGCTCTAAAATCAAGAGGTTGCCAATTCGATTCCGTCCATGGTCTGATTTATTTTTTTCTCTTATAGTCCAGCTGATTGATTCAATCTGCCTCTTTTGAACATTTTAGTATGATTTAGTAAGATAGTATGATAATTATAGGACGTAATGACGGGCTACGACGCCTGGCTGCTACCAAACCAGCTGTAGCTGGCTGCTTTCGGTCGCAACCAAAAGCCTATTTACTCACATAACATCTTATTAAACAGAACAAATATATAGGGGGTGCTTTATTAAACTGACGCACCCACCTGTATATTTGTTCTGTTCAATAAGATTGTATGTTTAGGAGCGGGACAGAAGCTGAATTTCAGTTCACTTTATGCAAATGAGCGGGTCATGCAGACCGCGGTCGGCCATGTGATTGGACAATCGATCCTCAGCGAGTGCCGGCGGCGAATGTGTTTTCAACGTGCAAGCCCCCACCCTCCTGTTTTCCCAAGGCCCTCCCTCAGCTGACCTAATGATTCGCCCCCCACACTGATTGACAAGAAGAACATTGCATTGCATGCACATAGAACAACTGGCATAATGGACAACGAAATACAATGCAACACATAACACACAAACTACTTAAATGTCCCAGGGTCGCTACAATACCACACACACACACACGCACACACGCACACACGCACACACGCGCGGGCGCGCGGGCGCGCGATAGCGATCAACTAAGCATGTAAGCCAGGGGTGCCCAACCAGTCGATCGCGGTCTACCAGTAGACTGCCGATAGATCCCAAGTCGACCGCGAGGGGTGAACATTTTAAGGCGCGGTAGCGCATGCGCTGTCAACAGTAGTTGAACGCCGTCAACAGTAGTTACGCAGTCCTAAACGTTGGCATGGCTGAGGGGAAACGAGTTAAGACCTACCATTTTCACCCTGAGTGGGAGGAAGATAATATTGATTATTGTTGAGAAGACGCCGTGTGCGGACGGAATGAAACCCCCACTGAAGTCCGTAGGTCCACGATACAACACCCCCCTACTTGAAAAGTAGATCTTGGGTCAAAAAAGGTTGGGCACCCCTGATGTAAGCAATCCCTCCATTAATTAGTCAGTGTTTCATGTATTTATGCTTATTATTCTTTTTCTATTTACCAAACTTATGACTATCTTGTGTTTTCGTGGCTCGGCATCAGCAGCAGCACTTGCCTCAACTACGAGCGTGCAGGCAAAAAGCGCGGCTCCTTTAAATGGAAAAGAGAAATCGCAAGAGCGATAGGAGCTGTACATATTTTGGACAGCGTTTCGTTTTGAGCTATTCGGCGATTTTGCATCTTTTACAGCTTTTGGTGTGAACGTACAGTAACACCGGCGCACCGCACGGACTCGTGGTGAATCTCATATCCTGGTTTCAAGCACTTCCATCGACAAAGTGGTGAACTCCCAAAAGCAGCCGCTAAAGGGAGTTCGGGGTACGGCCACGAGGTTGGTTGGGCGCGCCTAACCTTAACCGCGTTAAGGTTTCCACTTGAATCCAGTTAATTACCTATAATAATAATATAATAATTATCGTTATTCTATAATAAGAAGAATGGTTCTTTCCTTAACTTTAACTCTATTCTAGAAGAGGTTTGAATCGCTGAAACACTCCACAAGTTAAACTAGTTGCCTACGCAAGCCTACCCCGACTTCCTGAATATAATGTAACATGGATATATACATAATAATAATAATAATAATAATAATATGGACTAGGCCTACCTATCTCCCTCCTCCTCGGACATCCGGAACGCCGAGAAACCCGCTGGGTCAGGATGAACCATGTTTTGCTAGGTTAAGGCTTCATGAACTCATCTGTAAGATCGACGCGTCCGCACACTTTGAACTTCCTCATCCATGTGAGGGTTTTATCTCCGTCAAATAGAGCACAACAGTGACCCTGCCCCGTTTATGAACGGCCCTCTCTGATATGTCCATGGCAGGCCAGGGGCGATTCTAGGTTTTGACTTTTGGGGGGGCTTAGCCCCAGGAAGCCACAGGGGTATATAAAGGGGGGGGGGGGGGATTTTGAATATCGTAGATGTGATTTCCTGCATTCTGCTGGATTTTAGGGTGACCTGATCCTAAATGTATTCTGGTGGGGTCAAATCAACCTATGTATCTATCAATCCAACACATTGTATATTTTTGAACAGTCTGTTGGTTTGTTGTCAGAAAAGCACAGACCTTTTGTAACAGTTTAACCTCAGTTAAACTCATAATACCAATGAGTATTTCATCCCAGAGGAAAGGATTAAACACATTTTTACACACTTAAAGGGATACCACACCCATTCAGCGGCGTTCTATCATTGAAAAATCGCTATTGTGATGTACTTTTTTTTTTTTTTTTTTCTCAGACAAACCCAGTTTAGCCATGGCCCAGCTTTCCTGATCTAATTTAGAACTTTGCTTGCCTGCTAGAAGGGCAGAGGACTACAAAGCACTGGTTCTGCACATTTGTGAGCCCACCAATAAGGAATGAGGGAGGGCGGGAGCTCGCGTACGAGATGTAAACATAATGTCTGCCATGTTTCTTAACCGCTTAGCTAGTGAACAAATTTGCAATGTGAAACAGCCAAAGTGGATTTTGAAAATCTAATGTTGGGTTCGGACATTCAGGGCTATTAGTACGAGTCAGAATAAAGCGAGGAAAAATTGACACAAATAGAGAAGGAGGCTGCTGCGGCTGCAGCTGAACGAGCCTTGCCCGTTGCCGAGGACGAGGAGCCGGAGTGTGCCGGTTTGCTCTGTTCGCCTATAGACACTAACACAGAGTCCCTGTGCTGCAGCAGATTTCAGCAATGCCAGTTTCTTCTAGAATAAATGGCTGAATCTGGTGAGGACGGGGCCATTTGTGTAACCTCTCACCCAGGCTTTACGCCTCATCTGAACAGTTGGGTATTGGACAGTGTTTGAAATAACGCTAGGTAACGTTACGCTAATGTTAGGTAACGCCGTTATTTTTTCAGTGACGGGGTAATCTAACTAATTACTTTTTCCGTCGTTATAACGCCGTTACCGTAACTACGTCACTATGAATTGATTGAATAATCTGCAGTTTCTAAAAATTCAGTTGGAAGTATATCAGGACCTTAAATTGGCAGTTCAACCATTTAACACATTAAGGCCAAGTGAAAACTGCTCAGAAAAGAACGCAAATAATTACTTTGCCAGGTAACTAGTTACTTTTATCATAGAATAATTCAGTCACTAACTCAGTTACTTTTTGGAACAAGTAGTGAGTAACTATAACTAATTACTTTTTTAAAGTAACGTTCCCAACACTGGTATTGGATACATATTTCCAGACCCAGAAACTGAACTGGAAACGCCAGCCAAAGCCCGCCGGGAGAAACAGACGTCTGAGGATAGAGTAAGTGTTGGTTGTAGCCAACACATTGGCTACAATAGTTTTGATTCCCGAACGTGACCATGTAGTTATCCGAAAGTAGCCGAAATAGCCTTCTATTGAGAACCTGCTAATATTTATTTATTTATCTCTTCAAAACAACTGTATGAGTTGCTGGCACCAGCATTCTGCATACAATCACCTTATTATCAAATAGATTAATACAATTAGTGGAGATATCTGCATCAACTTAAACAGTTTCCATGTTCAGTTTATTAACAACATTTGTAACATTTAAACAAGACTGCTAAGTCTGTGTGTATTTCAAAACAGAGAAACAAGAGCAAATGATTCACTGGGGTTTGCATTTAATTCAGATGCAGAATACGACTTAACGTTTTAACATTATTTAGGATCTTCATGCCACCGGCACATTTTGCGTGTTTCCATCGGTTATTGTCTACTTTTAATAAAGAAACCAAATGCAATATGTTCTTGTACTGTTGTGTTTTACTATAGTGGTCATTTAGATTGAAGATCAGATCATATTCCAGTGACCATAATGTGTTTGTGCATGTAAGACATGGATTTGTAGCCTACTCAACAAAGTATTCACGACAAGACATGTCTTCTTTCGCATAGCTCCTCCAAGCGATGTGTGTGTACACTATCGATTGAAGGAGCTATGCGAAAGAAGACATGTCTTGTCATTCCAACCGTAGGGCAACGTTTTGATATGTTGAGGGGAGTGCCTATATGCCTGCATTTATTAGAAAGAGCATATGCACAGAAAAGCAGACGGAGGGAGTTGCAATGGAGCTCCCATGAGTTTTTGAAGCCATGTGACACATCGCATAGAATCAGAATCACTTTTATTACATCTTATTGTACAGTACACAAGGGTAAAATTATTAGGCTTGGTTCCTCAACATTCACATAGCAGCAACAGTACAAGATAAAATAAATAAAGATAAGAAACCATATGTAAAGAAACGAATAAAAAATGTGAAATAAAAAATAAGTATAAAAATAAATAATTAAGTAGCAGTATCAATAATAATAAAAAATTTATGAGGTGTAATAAAGTGTGACTTGTAGGGTGTTCAAGTGGTAGTGATTCAGCCACAGATAGGGTTATTGTGCAGGCTTTGGTACCACCAAATAGGAGAGTATAAGCATAGGGGAGTTATCAACAGTATTTCTGACGTTTTTAGCCCAGAATTCATTATGTAATGCGAGGGAGCGCAACGCAACGTAGGCTTGATCTGAAACACGCCTTCTCTTGGCCTCTGTTGATTTGATTTTGATTTGATTTTGATTTGATTCAACTTTATTGTCACTAGCAGAGTATAGATACAAAACGAATGAAATGCTGACATCCAACCAGAAGTGCAAAAGAAGCATTTAAATACCAAAAAGTTAGCCGTTTAAAAAGTGCAGTGCTAGACAGTGCAGTTCAGCGCAGTAATGAGTGTAAACAGTTATACAGTGCAAGGCAGTAAAATGTAAACAGGTTGAACATTGCATAAAGTGAGATGCAACAGCTATGCACGTAACCATTTAAAAGTCCAGTGCTATACGGGGGGTGGGGGTTTGTTCAGCAGTGTTACAGCCTCTGGAACGAAACTATTCTTGTGCCTGGTGGTTTCTCTGTTGACATCTTGTCCAGACATCTAGATGATGACGCAACATAATGGAGGGGTGTGTCATTTCTTAGGGGAAGGGGAAGGGGAAGGGGAAGGGGAAGGGGAAGGGGGGAGGGGTAAGGGGAAGGGGGAAGGGGAGGAAAGGGGAATGGGCCTGACCCGGGGATTCCACCGGACGAATTTTTTAAAATTCACTTCCTGCACTGCTCGATCTGCTCTGTTGAAATTGACGCGGTTCAGCAACGGCTTGCGGCAAAAATAGGAATGCTACGGAATGATAGCGCTGCGGCACGGCGAGCCGCTCCTGGGACGCTGCTGAGACGTTCCGCAGCCGCGCCCGGTGGAAATGGTCTCATTGATTAGAGTGGAACCTATCTGCTGCGGTGACCGCGGCCAAGACGTGCCGCAGCCGTAACGCTGCCGTAACGTGTCCGGTGGAATCAGGCCTTTAACACCCCGTGCGATAGATAGAATCGTCTTGTGGTCAACTGTCATTTAATAGACATCTGACAGTGACAACTGATACATCCCAAACAGCGAGGGGAGAGAAAATACACAGACAGGAATAAACAGCATAGACTAAAACCAAAAGGATTAGAATTAAAGAAACAACCGTTTGATAGATGATTATTATTTTGATGATTATTATTTTGATGATTGTTTTTTCACATGTTACTTTTGTGTATGTCTTGTGTGAATCCATTTATACCAGTTAACAAGAAAACACTTTAATCTTTCACGTTTAATGATCCACAGGCTGTACGAAGACCTTCACTGACCATCCTCTATGTACACAGTATCTATATATATATATATATATATATATATATATATATATATATATATATATATGGTACTATATTTATATATATGTACAATACATATATATAAGATACTTTACTCATATTTATGTACACAGTATATATTTATATATACTATACTTATGTATACATATGTATTTATATATACGATACTATACTTATGTGTATATATAAATATATATACTATATTTATTTATGTATAAAGATATACATACACATGTATGATACTATACTTATGTATAGTAAGTACAGTGTGTGTACTTATGTACACACACACACAGGAAGCAGGTCAATCTAGAGTGCGTGAGGAGTCACCATACACTCTAACATCTTTGGTCCGGGCTTCACCTGCTGCTCCAACACTAAAATAAGGGAAGATGTTGTCAGTGAAAGTGTGTTGATGGGTGTAGATGAGAGTCATGTCTTCAGGGTCGTAGAAGGACACCTCCCCTCCATCATGGTCCAGCTGGACTCTGATCCTCTCTGGAGTCCTCTTCAATGTCTGGGTTTTACGAGTACCCTGAGTGTACTCTCCACTGGTATATAATAAACACCAGATCCCATTATCTGGTGAAAGAGTGTGCTCTTCTTTCCTCTCCACTGACTCTTTAACAACACCTATTCTCCAGATAGGAAGGTCTCCCACCTCCACCTCCCAGCAGTGTTCCCCTGAGCTGAAGCCCTCAGAGCCCAGAACCTCAGGGTACCTAGTGAACCTCTCTGGGTTGTTAGGAGCCTTCTGGGTTACATCGCTAACTCTCACGCTGGTCAGATCATCAGACAGAGAGAGCCAGGGTGCTGCAGTGTTTGGATCCAGAGTAACGGGGCTGAAGTGGTCCTCTGCCCCATCTTCTCCCAGACTCTGTGGACCAGGTTTCCCAGGTGTTTGGCCTCGTCCAGCAGCGCTCCAGGAAGCAGCTGGGGATCAGAACCGGAGAGCAGGGCTCTGGCGCTGGTCCGGGAGCGCGTGGAAGCGCTGAGGAACGACAGGCCGTCCTTCTGCAGGTCTGCTTCTACAGCCGAGAGACCCTCTGAGAGAGACCGGATCTGCTCCTGAAGGGTCTTCCTCTCCAGGAGGATCCTCTTCCTCTTCTGCTCCTCTTCCTCTCCCAGGGCCTCCACTCTGGCCTCCTCTTCCTCTCTCAGGAACCGGTGAAGCTGTTCAAACTCTGCTCTGATCCGCCTCTCGGTCTTCACCCGCTGTCCCTTGAGGTGAGGAACCATGGCCTCATACGTCTCCTCCAGCTCCTGGTGTCTCCTCCTCCTGGCCTGTAGAGCCATGAGATCATGTGTCAGCTGCTGCTTCAGCTCCTGGACTTGTTCTAGAGGAACCACTGTGTGACCCTGGTGGTGAGGGAACTGACACACAGGACACACAGCTCTCTGCTCCTCCTTACAGAACCACTTGATATCCTTTAAGTGCTCAGTGCAGACCACCTGGACCTTGTCAGAGGGGCCAGACCTCTGGGAGGGTTCAGTGCAGACCACCTGGGCCTCCTCAGAGGGGCCAGACCTCTGGGAGGGTTCAGTGCAGACCACCTGGGCCTCCTCAGAGGGGTCAGACCTCTGGGAGGGTTCAGTGCAGACCACCTGGGCCTCCTCAGAGGGGTCAGACCTCTGGGAGGGTTCAGTGCAGACCACCTGGGCCTCTTCTGAGGGGTCAGACCTCTGGGAGGGTTCAGTGCAGACCACCTGGGCCTCATCAGAGGGGTCAGACCTCTTGGAGGGTTCAGGGCAGACCACCTGGGCCTCATCAGAGGGGTCAGACCTCTGTCTTCCAGCGTAGGAGTCAGCGAGCTCCTTGATGGAAAAGTTAATGACTACATCCTTTGAGGATTTCCTCTTACAGACGGGACAGTTCTTGTTCTTAGCTTGGGCCCAGAAGTCCTGGAGACAGCTGGAACAGAAGCTGTGGTGATAGCCCAGAGACACCGGGTCCTTGAAGATCTCAGTGCACACGCTGCAGGTCAGGAAACTCTTGAACTGAGGGTTTTCCTCTGCCATTTTAGTGGAGGTCTAAAGTCTCTATCCTAAGCAACCCATCTGCTGTGAATGAATCGTGCAACACGGACAACCGGTCGGACAAGTCTCTACAGATGTCTTCCTGAGTTCTGAATTCTTTGTTAATAAATTCCAGAGGTGTGGTCTGTACCCTACACATTCAGGAGGTCTGGAAAAGAGAAACATATCAACTGTTATTGTTGTCGAGTTATAGCATTACTCTCCAACAATAACTATCAACCAATAACAGGCTGCATGGGACTTTACTTTACTATCATCTCTAATGAATACTATCTACCATCGGTACTTTAAGATTAACATCGTTCTTTGGTAATATATTCCAGAATACTAAAGTTATCTTGTAATATGGGTTTTGTGTTAATATATCCAAGAATACTAAAGTAAGTATATAATGTTAATGCACACTCTCTAACTTTATAATAACTGAATACACATTAACTTGCCCGGAATATGAGGCTATAAATAATACCAATGGCATAACTTTACTCACTTTGGTTCACGCGTCGAGGTAAAGTGATCCAAAACCAAAAGTAAACTCAGGTCGAGCGGTGGGAATAAACACTCAACCAATCAGAGGACTATGTGTGCCCAGGTGAAGTCGCCCTTCAATTACTATTGGACAGCGACAGACAGAGTGTCTGATGATGAAGGATCCTCCCCTCACAAATTAATGAGATAGAAAGGACATTCCTGTGACAATAAGAAATAATGTTGACATGAATGACAGTAATGAATCCCAATCATTGGACTTCCACAAAAACATCGACCCTTGATTCAACAGCAGTCCTTAACCGTTTTTAACTTGGTCATTTTACCGTTTTCTTTAAGGCCCAGACTTCAGTGATTGATATTAATACAGTATATTTCCAGATCATGTTTTAATCACTTATTAACTGGTCACATGAAACATGTTCATGTTCACATGAACGGACATTGGTTCTAAGAGTGTACCCTCACTGTGGGTCACAATGATACCTCCGCTCCCTTTCATTCGACCAGTGAATATGTGAATAAAACATGATCTAAAATCCCTCAGAACCCGTCCATCTCGCCTCAGTGCAGCAGGTTAAATGACACGCATAACTTAAACGCATCTGTCCATTTTTGCATTCTGTCCTGCTGCAGTTGTGGCACCAGACTCGTAGTCCTCTCCTGCCACCTAGAGGCCATGGTTTGTTACTACCGGCACTACCTTTCCTGGCCGGTGGGGAGCTCCAACCAGAACCAGTCCGAGAGGAGGGAATGTGTTTATCTGTCTACGGTTTAAATCCAGTTCATATTCAATTATTGCATTGGATACACATGTTTAAAGACTTATGACGATTCAGTAGAACTGAGGGAGACTCTCAGCGAGATCTCAGGTCAGTTTGGTACAGACTTCATCAACAAGGTCTAGTAGTACTCTGTGTAGTGATACTATAGTAATACTCTGTGTAGTGGTGCTATAGTAGTACTCTGTGTAGTGGTACAAATTAGTACTCAGTGTAGTAGTAATCTGTGTATTAGTACTATAGTAGTACTCTGTGTAGTAGTATTACTATAGCAGTACTCTGTGTACTAATCATCTAAGTAGTAGTACTATAGTAGTCCTCTGTGTAGTAGTAATCTATGTTGTAGTAGTAGTACTATAGTAGTCCTCTGTGTAGTAGTAATCTATGTATTAGTAGTACTATAGTAGTAATATGTGTAGTAGTAATCTATGTACTAGTAGTACTATGAATCCCAATCATTAGAACCTCCATGAAAACATCGACCTTGATCCTACAGCAGCCCTTAACCGTTTTTAATTTGGTCATTTGTCCGTTTCCTTCATTGATTGATATCAATACAGTACATTTCCAGATCATGTTTCATTATTCACATATTAACTGGTCACATGAAACAGAGTGTCTACTCTATGTAGAGTGTTTTATTCACTCTACACAGAGTAGTAGTACTCTGTGTAGTAGTACTCTGTGTTGTGGTACTATAGTAGCTCTCTGTGTAGTAGTACTCTGTGATGTGGTACTATAGTAGTACTCTGTGTTGTGGTACTATAGTAGCTCTCTGTGTAGTAGTACTCTGTGTAGTAGTACTCTGTGTTGTGGTACTATAGTTGTACTCTGTGTAGTAGTTCTCTGTGTTGTGGTACTATAGTAGTTCTCTGTGTAGTAGCACTCTGTGTTGTGGTACTATAGTAGCTCTCTGTGTAGTAGTACTCTGTGTAGTGGTACTATAGTAGCTCTCTGTGTAGTAGTACTCTGTGTAGTGGTACTATAGTAGCTCTCTGTGTAGTAGTACTCTGTGTTGTGGTACTATAGTAGCTCTCTGTGTAGTAGTACTCTGTGTAGTAGTACTCTGTGTTGTGGTACTATAGTAGTACTCTGTGATGTGGTATCATGTGATGCAGGCGGTCGCTGATCAGTGATGTCATTAAGTAATTAGTGCAGAACAGCCCATCGCTCCAAGAGGCTGCAGCCGTCACAGAGACCAGAAGACCAGGAGCTCTGAGCGTTCTGCAGCCTACTGAAGGGAACCAGAAGACCAGGAGCTCTGAGCCTTCTGCAGCCTGCTGAAGGGAACCAGTCAACCAGTGAACCAGTCAACCAGGGAACCAGAAGACCAGGAGCTCTGAGCGTTCTGCAGCCTGCTGAAGGGAACCAGTCAACCAGTGAAGCAGGGAACCAGAAGACCAGGAGCTCTGAGCGTTCTGCAGCCTGTTGAAGGGAACCAGTGAACCAGTCAACCAGTGAACCAGTGAACCAGGGAACCAGAGAACCAGTGAACCAGTGGACCAGTGAACCAGTGAACCAGTGGACCAGTGAACCAGAGAACCAGTGAACCAGTGAACCAGTGGACCGGTGGACCAGTGAACCAGTGGACCAGTGGACCGGTGGACCAGTGAACCAGTGGATCAGTGAACCAGTGGACCAGTGAACCAGGGGACCAGTGAACCAGTGGACCAGTGAACCAGGAGTGGACCAGTGAACCAGGGGACCAGTGAACCAGTGGACCAGTGAACCAGGGGACCAGTGAACCAGTGGACCAGTGAACCAGTGGACCAGTGAACCAGTGGACCAGTGAACCAGGGGACCAGTGAACCAGGGGACCAGTGAACCAGTGGACCAGTGAACCGGAGGCTGGTGTCGTTGGGGTCCTCCACCATGGCTCTGGGGCGCGGCCCGGCCCTGTGTCTGCTGGTTGTCATGGAGATGTGTGCGGGGGGCCCTCCCAGGAGGGCGTCGTGCCCGTACCCCCCCTCCCAGTGGTGCAGCTCCCTGCAGGTCGCCCTCCAGTGCCAGGTGGGTCCCAGCTCAGCCTGCTGCCTTAACCTAGAACACCTCAGTTAACCATCGCTAACACCTGAACTAACCATCTCTAACACCTCAACTAACCATCTCTAACCTAACACCTCAACTAACCATCTCTAACACCTCAACTAAACATCTCTAACACCTCAACTAAACATCTCTAACACCTCAACTAACCATCACTAACCTCAACTAACCATCTCTAACACCTCAACTAAACATCTCTAACACCTCAACTAACCATCACTAACCTCAACTAACCATCTCTAACCTAAACTAACCATCTCTAAGAGAACACCTAAACTAACTACCTCTACCATGTTGGTCTTGGTATCAGTTTGTGCTAACTCATTAGCACGCTGAAGGTTTTTAATCTAAATATATTTGTACAAAGTGGCCCCAAACGATTTGTGGTAGACTCACGGCTCACCTGTTCAGAGCTCACCTGGACTCACCTGTTCAGAGCTCACCTGGACTCACCTGTTCAGAGCTCACCTGGACTCACCTGTTCAGAGCTCACCTGTTCAGAGTTCACCTGGACTCACCTGTTCAGAGCTCACCTGACCTCACCTTTTCAGACCTCACCTGGACTCACCTGTTCAGAGCTCACCTGTTCAGAGTTCACCTGGACTCACCTGTTCAGAGTTCACCTGGACTCTGCGTAGCTCCCCCTTCCACCCCTCCATCTTATTGTATGTTGTACGTCCTGGCACTTAATGTACGCACTTATTCTATGTTGTACTTAGTTATAGTACTTAGTCGTGTGGCATCTTACCCTAGCTATCGTTGTTGTGTACAGGGAATGGGTTAACCTAGTGATGGTTAGTGCTTGGCACTCGGTCCTATGAACATCCTCACTGACAGATATATTGTTGTTTCTCTTCTCCTGACTAATGTTCTTATTGTGAGTCTCTCTGGGTCGAAGCGTCTCCTGAACGCCCTCAAGGTCAGAGCAGAACTCCAAACGGGAACGCCTTCAGCATGCTGCTGGAGGCGTTTCCCTGATCCCAGCCCCTCCTGGTCTGAGCTCCAATAGGAAGCAGCAGGCTCAGATTAAGGAGCCTCATGAGGAACATGTGACTTCAGTTTGGAGGGCTTGATCTGTGGACTGTTGAACCCTGAAGAACAACCTGGACAACTGTTCAGGGTTAAGGTCTTAACCAGGGGGGGTCCAGTCCTCTGGGGGGGTTGGTCCTCTTGGGGGGGGGGGGGGGGGGGGGTCCAGTCCTCTTGGGGGGGGGGGGGTCCGGTCCTCTGGGGGGTCTGGTCCCCTGGGGGGGGGGGGGGGGGGGGGGGTCCAGTCCTCTGGGGGGGTTGGTCTTCTGGGGGGGTCCAGTCCTCTGGGGGGGGGTTGGTCTCGTGGTGCTCAGGGCTGTGATCTCTCTCCAGGTCCAGAAGCAGTGCATGGAGCTGAGCGCCACGCGTCAGCGGAGCCCCCCGGTGGCGGTGGCGCTGTACTACGACAGTCTGTGTCCGGGCTCCCGTCTGTTCCTCACCCAGCAGCTGTTCCCCACCTGGACCCTTCTGCAGGACGTCATGGAGCTCACACTGGTCCCCTACGGAAACACTCAGGTACCCCGCTAGGACCCCAACCCCTGACCCCGACCCTAACCCTGACCCCTGACCCTAACCTCGACCCGACCCCGACCCTGACTCTGACCCCTGGACCTGTTATAGGACCTGGTCCTTGTCCTGCTCCTGGTGTAGGGCCTGGTCCTGGTCCTGGACCTGCACCTGGTCCTGGACCTGGACCTGGTCCTGATCCTGGTCCTGGACCTGGTCTAGGGCCTAGAGCAGGACCCTCCTAACCTCAGCTCCTCTCTGGGTTCCTCTGGGTCCCCAGGAGCTGCAGAACGCGACCGCGCCCTTCAGCTGTCAGCACGGAGAGGCAGAGTGCCAGAGCAACATGATGGAGGTCTACACCACCTCTTAACCTCCACCTCCTGGTGTAGCCTCCCTCTCTAGAGCCTCCTCCACCTCCACTTCCTCCTCTTCCTCCACCTCCTGGTGTAGCCTCCCTCTCTGGAGCCTCCTCCACCTCCCCCTCCTCCACCTCCTCCTCCTCCTCCTGGTGTAGCCACCCTCTCTTGAGCCTCCTCCACCTCCTCCTCCTCCTCCTCCTCCTCCTCCCCCTCCTCCTGGTGTAGCCTCCCTCTGTGGAGCCTCCTCCACTTCCCCCTCCACCTCCTCCTCCACCTCCTCCTCCTGGTGTATCCTCCCTCTCTTGAGCCATGAACCTTCAAAACCTTCAAAACAAAGGTCCTCTCCCCTACTTCCTCTCTCTGTTTCCCTTCCACTACTTCCTGTCTCCTGCTTCCTCTCCACTACTTCCTATCTCTAATTCCCTTCCACTACTTCCTGTCCCCTGCTTCCTCTCCACTACTTCCTGTCCCCTACTTCCTGTCCCCTGCTTCCTGTCTCTGGGGGAAACCCAAGTGGCAGGAAGTGACGTCAGCGTTTCCTCAGGCTTGCATCCTCCACCTGGCCGGCCCCGCCTCCCTCCAGATCATCCACTGCATGGAGGCCGCCGCCCACCTCCTCCAGGCCGCCCGACCGGTGAGTCACGCCCTCACCCTCTCACCCACCCTCAGCCTCTCACCCACCCTCAGCCTCTCACTCTCACCCACCCTCACCCTCTCACTCTCACCCACCCTCAGCCTCTCACCCACCCTCAGCCTCTCACTCTCACCCACCCTCAGCCTCTCACCCACCCTCAGCCTCTCACTCTCACCCACCCTCAGCCTCTCACCCTCTCACCCACCCTCAGCCTCTCACCCACCCTCAGCCTCTCACTCTCACCCACCCTCACCCTCTCCCTCACCCTCTCCCTCACCCTCTCACTCACCCTCATCCTCTCCCCTACCATCACCCTTACCATCTCACTCACTCTCACCCTCTCACTCTCACTCAACCTCTCACTCACCCTCACACTCCCCATCCCAAGATTTTGGTATTTTGTGAATCTTAAAATCTATATCACCTATAGCTGGGGCCCAGCTCAGAGTACACTTCCTGTCTGCTGATGACCACTTCCTGTCTGCTGATGACCACTTCCTATCCGTAGTGCGTGGAGCTGTACGCCCCGGCGCTGCGCTGGGCGGCGGTGGAGGTCTGCACGACGGGGGGGCGGGGGGGCCAGCTGATGAGGACCCACGCCGCCCGGACCCGGGCCCTGAAGCCCCCCCACGTCCCCTGGGTCACCTTCAACGGGGTGAGCCTCCTCTGGGGGGGTCTAGGACCGGGACTGGGACCTGGACCTGGTCTAGGACCGGGACCGGGACCTGGACCTGGTCTAGGACCGGGACCGGGACCTGGACCTGGTCTAGGACCGGGTCCCGGTCCTGGTCTAGGACCTGGACTAGGAACTGGACTAGGACCTGGTCTAGGACCTGGACCGGGTGTAGGACCTGGACCTGGGTTGACATGTGTGTGTGTTGACAGGAGCTGAGGGAGGAGGTCCAGGACCGGGCCCTGGGGTCGCTGTTCCACCTGGTGTGTGACCTCTACAAGGCGAGTGCTCCTCCCCTCTCCTCCCCCCTCCTCCCTCCTCCCCCACCCCTCCCTGCTCCTCCCTGCTCCTCCCCCCTCCCTCACCTGAGGGTGTGTGGTTCTTAATGCCTCGTCCTGATTGGCTGCTGTTGTTTCCAGGGAGGGAAGCCGCCGGCGTGCACCGGAGTGCCGGTCAGACTGGACCGGAGTCTCTGCTGAACGCGCCAAACGTTAGCATGTAGCAGAGCTATCTGACAGAGCTACCATTAGCATGTAGCGCTAACAGAGCTATCTAACAGAGCTAACATTAGCATGTGGCGCTAACAGAGCTATCTGACAGAGCTACCATTAGCATGTAGCGCTAACAGAGCTATCTGACAAAGCTAACATTAGCATGTGGCGCTAACAGAGCTATCTAACAGGGCTAACATTAGCATGGAGCACTAACAGAGCTATCTAACAGAGCTAACATTATTATGTAGCGCTAACAGAGCTATCTAACAGGGCTAACATTAGCATGGAGCACTAACAGAGCTATCTAACAGAGCTAACATTAGCAAGTAGCGCTAACTGAGCTAGCTGACAGAGCTCAATGCCTGAATAAAACTAACATTAGAATGACCATTCAATCTTTTAACTGCTAAATTTACTTTTGTGTTACCAAATGATGTTATCGCGCTTTATGTCAAGAACAGTTTTAATACAACTTTATCGATAGTACGTTTTGAACAGTCCAAACCTTTTACTGGTTCATAGTTTGAGTTTACAATCACTAAATATCAGTTATTGATCCCTGGATCACAAATCATGTTCGCATTTCAGGGATGATTGTCCTTCTTTGGAGAAGCTAAGCAATACTTAAAATTTGTACCAACCTATCAATAAATATTAAAACATTGTCCATTTCAAAGGTTGATTTTTCTGAGTTTGTCAATAAGTTGCTTGACTGTCCATATTGTTCCTCCTTCTTCTAACAAATGTACGTATTTGGAGTTGCTTTATATAAAAGCGTTTGCTAAACGCCCTGAAGGTAAACAAATGTAAATGACTGCAAATAGTCGTAGAAGGAATTGTACACTAATGCCTGAGAGTAACTTTGTCTCTGAATATCAACGCAGAAGCTCAAGTGTCAGATGTAGAATTTCTATTTAATTTTCCACTTAAAACACTCTGAACTCCCACTATTGTTATGGTTCAACATCATGAAACAAAAGGCAGTTGATGTAAGTCTCCACAGACACCGGGTGGGGTACATGGTTGGACCCTCAGGCTCCACAGCTTCATACGTTTACAGCAGCGATTCCCAACCCTGTTTAAGGAAGTCTCAGGTGACTTTTCTTGTGCTTCTCTTATAAATTGTGTTATTTAATATCATTAAATTGTTGAAGGGAGCCTGAGACTCAAGCATTTCATTGCTGTTGCTTTCATTTGTTTTGAATGTGACCTTTTTTTATATGATTATGCCGGTCCTTGGAAGACAAAGGTTGGGAACCCCTGCTTTACAGTACTTTGTCTCTTCGCTCAGAATAAATATTGTTTAGAACCAATGGAGGACGGGACACGAGATCAGCATGGAGATCTAATTGGACGTGGTAGTATTTACCCAGTGTTAGCACACCGCAAGCTAATGCTAATTATAATTAGCACTTCGCAAACTGATGCTAACCCTGTTTTTGCAGAGCACAAGCTTACGGTTACCTTGTATTGTCACAGCAGCTGTTAATGCTAACCCAGTATAAGCACACCACAATCAAATGCTAACCCTTTATTAGCACAGCACAAACTAATCCCAATCTGGGTCATCCCTATGTTCCCCAGGTCCTATGTTCCCTGTGTGCAAAAGGTTAGGGTCAGGTTTAGGGTTATGGTTAGGGTTAGGGTGAGGGTTAACCCTAAACCTAACCAATCGGAGGAGAGCCATTCTAACCAATCACAGGCGAATCAGAGGCGAAAAAGGCGGTACTTGCCCCTACAATCCTACGAAAAAAAGAATTGCTTACAGGGTCCTATGTTCACCAGTCTCATACAAAGCGGGGAACATAGGACCCGGGAACATAGGTACGCTCCCTCCCAATCCTGTATTAGCACAGCACACGGCAATGCTAACCCTGTATTAGCACAGCATAATCAAATGCCAACCAAGAATCAGCACAGAACAAGCTAATGCTGACCCATTGTTAGTACAATACAGAGCACAAGCTAATGCTAACCCTGTATCAGCGGAACACATAGCAACCCTGTAGCAGAAGCTAATGTTAACCCTGTAGGAGAAGCTAATGTTAACCCTGTATCAGAAGCTAATGCTAACCCTGCATCAGAAGCTAATGCTAACCCTGTATCCGAAGCTAATGCTAACCCTGTATCAGCGGAACACATAGCCACCCTGTATCAGAAGCGAATGCTAACCCTGTATCAGCGGAGCACATAGCCACCCTGTATCAGAAGCTAATGCTAACCCTGTATCTGAAGCTTATGCTAATGCAAATAACTATTAGGAGTAAGAAATAGGAATAAGAACAACTGATTAAACATTTTGAGACGGACAGAGGGCTGGAACGCCCTAACGGCGTTCTTATCAACCGTCGTGTGGTTAGGTTTAGGGCTGTGCAAAGTGACTTACTGCAAGTGTTATTTAATTTTAAGTGAGTGGAACTAAAAACAAAAACGATTTCTGTTACGATTGTTAACATTCTGTGGGCAAAACCTTTCAAAATCAAAGTAAAAAAAAAACAAGAGAACATGCGTCAATTTGTATTAATCGTAAAATAATATTGCGGTAACATGTAATTAACATGTTAAATTGCCAAGCCCTAATCAGAACACCTTGTGGACAGAAAACCTCCATCAAGCGGGTCAAACTTTGCTACCAGGAAGCTACAAGTTACAAAAGAGTAAAATACAGTTTAAAATATGGAAGTCAGACATAGAGCGGTTGATGTGTGAGGCAAGTGTGAGGCATCGAGACAATCATCGCGTCAAAAAGTCATTTTTAAAAGGTTGCCGGTACGAGGCTAGCTGGTTGGTTAACGTAGGGCCGAGCCGACCAGTCGACCGCCAACCCCTGCCTCGGTGTTGTGGTTCACTTTAATACCTACTGGCAGCATATGACATCAGCAACTAGTGACATCATCCCCAAGGGACCGGGAGGGGGTACCCCTCCGAGCTCCCCTCTGACCCCATCCTAAGAACAGCCGGTACCACTACCTCTTCCTCCATTGATTCAAGAAGGGTGCAAGGTGGCCTCATAGAGCACCCACTCATTGAGAGGACACCGTGCACCGCAGTCTGTGTGGATCGATGTTCAACCTTCAGTCCTCAAACCTTCTCAGCCACCGCCGGCCCCCGAGGTCCGGGGCCGGCCCCCCCACAAGGCCTCATCACGGGGTGAGGCTGACGGCTGTGGACGCTGTAGACGCTGTGGACGCTGGGAGGACCAGCACCCCGGGGGGCGGTGTCACTGACCGTCTCCACGCTCACTTGAGACCTTGCCAATAACTCGTACTAATAATAAATAATACTATTATTACTATGGTAATACCACGACTACCACAACAAAATACTCCCTCATCTGGGAACCGTCTGATCTCTGCGTTACTTCTGCCGTATCATCCGGTGTGGTGTAAAAACATAATACAAATAAAAATGATTTGAGGTGGGAGGGTTTGAATCTGGTTAGAGTAGTCTGCTTTGGTCTTCAAACTGGACTTCTTGCGCTAGGGGGCGCTGGGGGGCCGCACCGGATGGGTGGAAGGCAGCGTTTCTCCGGTACCTTCTAAGGGTCAAGGGTCAGGGTTAGGGTCGGGGTCAGGGTTAGGGTCAGGGGGAGAGAGGAGAGCCTCCAGTCTAAAGGGTCTCTGCTGATCACAGTCTATATTGGTGCACGAAAACACGATCAGCTGCACCTCTCGTTCCCACGGTAACCCCTGGAGGCGTCAGGGGTTACGTGTCCTCCTCCTGTCCCTCCCCCTCCTTCCCTCCCTCCTTCTCCTCTTCCTCCTCCTCTTCCTCCTCCTCCTCCTCTTCCTCCTCCTTCTCCTCCTCCTCCTCCTCCAGAGTCAGTTCAAACTGGAACTTGTCTCCGGCAGACGGCGCAGCAGGAGGAACGTCCGGCCCCGGGGCCCCTGGGGGGGCCCGGCCCTGGGGGGGGCTCCCGGGCATCATGCTGTGGTAGTACTCCCGGTTGTCCTCCAGGGCGTCCAGCAGCTCCTGGGCGTCGGGGTGGACCAGGTCGGCCCAGGCCTCCCACAGAGGGTGGACCACGTAGTCGATGAAGCCCACCTGGGGCAACACAGGGTCAGGGTCAGGGTCAGGAGCTAGGGTCAGGGTCAGGAGCTAGGGTCAGGAGCTAGGGTCAGGATCAGGGTCAGGATCAGGGTCAGGGTCAGGAGCTAGGGTCAGGAGCTAGGGTCAGGGGTCAGGAGTTAGGGTCAGGAGCTAGGGTCAGGATCTAGGGTCAGGGTCAGGATCAGGGTCAGGGTTAGGGTCAGGGGTTAGAGGTCAGGGTCTAGGGTTTAGGGGTCAGGGTCAGGGTTAGGGTCAGGGTCAGGGTCAGGGTCTAGGGTCAGGGTCAGGGTCAGGGTCTAGGGTCAGGGTTAGGGTCAGGGGTTAGAGGTCAGGGTCTAGGGTCAGGGGTCAGGGTCTAGGGGTCAGGGTTAGGGTAAGCTCATTACCTGAGAGGTGTAGGTTACCGTTATCTGTAGATCATTCATGTAAACAGTGTTACATACATTGAGATAATGAAGGGTATAGAGAGTAGATAATGAAGGTTAGATATATTTAGATATGTAAATGAGGATGATGAAGCTCTGTATGTACGTGTAGAAGGTCCATGTATCCATGAGGTTCTACAGACCTGGCTCTTCTCCACCGAGGCGTTGTGTTTGTCACACATGGGGCTGATCTCCAAGCCCTCGTCCCGCTCTCGGTCGCCCTGGGTGAAGAACTCTTCCATGATGCGGTCCGTCCAGCGCCGGTACAGAGGCAGCGGCTTGGTCGGGTTGCTCAGGTCAGCGCAGTGCACCATGTTCTGGAGGACCTGCAACGAGAACCTACATGAGGTTCTGGAGGAACTACAACGAGAACCTACAACGAGAACCTACATGAGGTTCTGGAGAACCTACAACAAGAACCTACATGAGGTTCTGGAGAACCTACAACAAGAACCTACATCAGGTTCTGGAGAACCTACAACAAGAACCTACATGAGGTTCTGGAGGACCTACAACAAGAACCTACAACAAGAACCTACATGAGGTTCTGGAGAACCTACAACGAGAACCTACATGAGGTTCTGGAGAACCTACAACAAGAACCTACATGAGGTTCTGGAGAACCTACAACAAGAACCTACATGAGGTTCTCCAGGACCTACAGAACCTGCACGATGTTCTGGAGAACCTACAACATGACCATGATACATGGCGTCATGCAGAGCCTGGGAGAACCTCCTCTTCTCCAGGTAGCATTAGCCCCGCACTGAGGCTCATCGCTCAGTGCAGGTCACTAGACACCGGCTCCCCTAGAAGGCCGGACCGCTCCACTGCTAGCCTCGGGGAGCCCGGTGGCTAAAGGCTACAGGCTAACCAGGCTCACCTGGACCGCTCCACTGCTAGCCTCGGGGAGCCCGGTGGCTAAAGGCTCCAGGCTCACCTGGACCGCTCCACTGCTAGCCTCGGGGAGCCCGGTGGCTAAAGGCTACAGGCTAACCAGGCTCAGCTGGACCGCTCCACTGCTAGCCTCGGGGAGCCCGGTGGCTAAAGGATACAGGCTCACCTGGACCGCTCCACTCCTAGCCTCGGGGAGCCCGGTGGCTAAAGGCTACAGGCTAACCCGCAGCTCCAGGCTCACCTGGATGCGGTCCGAGTAGTTGTCCAGCAGCAGGACCCCCTGGCTGGTCACCTTCTTGGTCTCCACCATGGTCTTCATGTCCGCAAGGGAGTTCATGTGTTTGGACATGTCTGTTGCCAGCACCTGGTCACCGTGGAAACAAGCAGAGACATCAACAACGGGTCACGTCTCAGTCCCTCAGGTCCCGGGCCGCCCTGGGCCAGTCCACCGTCCTCAGAGAGGAAGTGGACTGGACCGCTGTAAAAGTGACTGTAGTGTAACACTACTGTAACACTACAGGGTAACACTAGTGTAACACTGCAGGGTAACACTAGTGTAACACTAGTGTAACACTGCAGGGTAACACTAGTGTAACACTGCAGGGTAACACTAGTGTAACACTACAGGGTAACACTAGTGTAACACTGCAGGGTAACACTAGTGTAACACTGCAGGGTAACACTAGTGTAACACTGCAGGGTAACACTAGTGTAACACTACTGTAACACTACAGGGTAACACTAGTGTAACACTGCAGGGTAACACTAGTGTAACACTACTGTAACACTACAGGGTAACACTAGTGTAACACTGCAGGGTAACACTAGTGTAACACTACTGTAACACTGCAGGGTAACACTAGTGTAACACTGCAGGGTAACACTAGTGTAACACTAGTGTAACACTGCAGGGTAACACTAGTGTAACACTACAGGGTAACACTAGTGTAACACTGCAGGGTAACACTAGTGTAACACTGCAGGGTAACACTAGTGTAACACTGCAGGGTAACACTAGTGTAACACTACTGTAACACTGCAGGGTAACACTAGTGTAACACTGCAGGGTAACACTAGTGATACCCTGCGGTGTTACACTAGTGTTACCCTGCAGGGTAACACTAGTGTAACACCGCAGTGTAACGGCTCTAACACCCAGCCTCACCATGTCGATGACCATCTTGCGCAGCGAGTGGCGCTGCTTGCTGCCGAGGTTCTGGAAGATGTCACAGTTGTGCTCCTGCAGCAGCTTGAAGCCCACGGCCAGGTGGTGGTTCTCCAGCACCGACGAGTCGTTGTACATGAGGGCCAGCTCCGAGCCTGCAGGAGGACAGGCTGTGGTCTGGTATCAGAGGGACCATGGCTGTGGTGTTACATGGTCCAAGACCTACTGGTTAGTGTTACCAGAGACTAGGACCCACTGGTTAGTGTTACATGGTCTAAGACCTACTGGTTAGTGTTACATGGTCTAAGACATACTGGTTAGTGTTACATGGTCTAAGACCTACTGGTTAGTGTTACCTGGTCTAAGACCTACTGGTTAGTGTTACATGGTCTAAGACCCACTGGTTAGTGTTACCACAGACTAAGACCTACTGGTTAGTGTTACCTGGTCTAAGACCTACTGGTTAGTGTTACCAGAGACTAAGACCCACTGGTTAGTGTTACCAGAGACTAAGACCTACTGGTTAGTGTTACCAGAGACTAAGACCTACTGGTTAGTGTTACCACAGACTAAGACCTACTGGTTAGTGTTACCAGACTAAGACCTACTGGTTAGTGTTACCAGAGACTAAGACCTACTGGTTAGTGTTACCAGACTAAGACCTACTGGTTAGTGTTACCAGAGACTAAGACCTACTGGTTAGTGTTACCACAGACTAAGACCTACTGGTTAGTGTTACCAGAGACTAAGACCTACTGGTTAGTGTTACCAGAGACTAAGACCTACTGGTTAGTGTTACCAGACTAAGACCTACTGGTTAGTGTTACCAGAGACTAAGACCTACTGGTTAGTGTTACATGGTCTAAGACCTACTGGTTAGTGTTACCAGAGACTAAGACCTACTGGTTAGTGTTACCAGTGACTAAGACCTACTGGTTAGTGTTACCACAGACTAAGACCTACTGGTGTTGACCATGAACTGGTTGGTGAGTCCTGGGTGATCCACGTCGTGGATGGCACTGGCGAACAGCACGGCCATGATCTCCAGGCTGGTGAAGACCTCCTGGTGGGAGACATTAACAATATCATTACATTACATTACATTATCATTACAATAACATTACATTTACGTTACAATAACATTACATTACATTACATTATCATTGCAATAACATCCCATTTACATTACAATAACATTACATTACATTATCATTACAATAACATTACATTAACATTACATTATCATTACAATAACATAACATTACATTACATTATCATTACAATAACATTACATTTACGTTACATTCAGGGCATTTTGCTGTCGCTTCTATCCAAAGCGACATCACCCCTTCATTCACACATTCACACCCGGACGGCGAGTCAGCCACGCAGGGCGACAGCCAGCTGGCAGGAGCAGACAGGTGGAGGCGTCAGGGACACCTCACAGCCGCAGGCAGGTGGAGGGCACCACCCACCTCCAGGGTGGGGGTGGAGAGCGGCAGGCAGGTGGAGGGCACCACCCACCTCCAGGGTGGGGGTGGACAGCAGGAGGCGGGTGGAGGGCACCACCCACCTCCAGGGCGGGGGTGGAGAGCAGCAGGCGGGTGGAGGGCACCACCCACCTCCAGGGCGGGGGTGGAGAGCAGCAGGCGGGTGGAGGGCACCACCCACCTCCAGGGCGGGGGTGGAGAGCAGCAGGCGGGTGGAGGGCACCACCCACCTCCAGGGTGGGGGTGGACAGCAGGAGGCGGGTGGAGGGCACCACCCACCTCCAGAGCGGGGGTGGAGAGCAGCAGGCGGGTGGAGGGCACCACCCACCTCCAGGGCGGGGGTGGAGAGCAGCAGGCGGGTGGAGGGCACCACCCACCTCCAGGGTGGGGGTGGACAGCAGGAGGCGGGTGGAGGGCACCACCCACCTCCAGAGCGGGGGTGGAGAGCAGCAGGCGGGTGGAGGGCACCACCCACCTCCAGGGCGGG
The DNA here is from genome assembly GCF_031168955.1 of Gadus macrocephalus. Lineage (NCBI taxonomy): Eukaryota > Metazoa > Chordata > Actinopteri > Gadiformes > Gadidae > Gadus > Gadus macrocephalus. Next base: position 631,987 of record NC_082393.1, read on the forward strand.
GGTGGAGAGCAGCAGGTGGGTGGAGGGCACCACCCACCTCCAGAGCGGGGGTGGACAGCAGGAGGCGGGTGGAGGGCACCACCCACCTCCAGAGCGGGGGTGGAGAGCAGCAGGCGGGTGGAGGGCACCACCCACCTCCAGAGCGGGGGTGGAGAGCAGCAGGCGGGTGGAGGGCACCACTCACCTCCAGGGCGGGGGTGGAGAGCAGCAGGCGGGTGGAGGGCACCACTCACCTCCAGGGCGGGGGTGGAGAGCAGCACGTGGGTGGAGTGCACCACGTCGGCGGCGTGCAGGCTGTTGTGGTAGGCCACGTCGTGGTGGTAGTGGTCCTCCAGGGTCAGCATGAAGCTGAGGAAGGTGTCGGCTGGGATCCTGAAGGACTGCAGGAGGCCTCGCTCCTAGCAGGGAGCAGAGGGTTAACCCTGACTCATGCTAACCTTAACTAATGCTAACACTAACTAATACTAACCTTAACTAACACTAACTAATACTAATCTTAACTAATACTAACCTTAACTTATGCTAACCGTAACTAACCCTAACACTAACTAATACTAACCTTAACTAAGACTAACTAATACTAACGTTAAGTATCCCTAACCATAACTAATACTAACCTTAACTAACACTAACTAATGCTAATTTTAACTAACCATAACCCTTACTTCAGGAGGCCTCGCTCCTAACAGGGGATCAGAGGGGTTAACCGTTACTAATACTAACCTTAACTAACCCTAACACTAATTAATACTTACCTTATCTAATACTGACCTTAACTAATACTAACCTTAACTAACCCTAACTAATACTGACCTTAACTAACGCTAACACTCACTATTTCTAACCTTAACTAACCCTAACTAATACTAACCTTCACTAACACTAACCCTGCCCTTTCAACCTACCTGGATGATGAAGGTCATGACCTCTGACCCTACCTGGATGATGAAGGTCATGACCTCTGACCCTACCTGGATGATGAAGGTCATGACCTCTGACCCTACCTGGAAGATGACGGCCGTGACCTCTGACCTCTGACCCTACCTGGAAGATGACGGTCGTGACCTCTGACCCTACCTGGAAGATGCTGTACATGAGGACGGTCAGCGGTCGGTCTCCAGAGTGTTCTCCAATCCTGAAGATGTCCAGACCCCACTGACCCAGGTCCTCCATGTCCTGGACACACGCACGCACGCACGCACGCACGCACGCACGCACGCACGCACGCACGCACGCACAGACGCAGGCACGCACACACAGACGCAGGCATGCACACACACACACACACACACACAGATACGCATACACAGTTAGGAAAAGGTGTTTGTGTGAGTGTACATGTCTGTCTGTGTGTGTGTGTGTGTGTGTGTGTGTGTGTGTGTGTGTGTGTGTGTGTGTGTGTGTGTGTGTGTGTGTGTGTGTGTGTGTGTGTGTGTGTGTGTGTGTGTGTGTACCTGAGCCAGCATGTCTTCGTGGGGGGGGCTGACCCCGAAGCGGGGGATGGCGACCAGGGCGGGGGCGGGGGTGGTCTTCCTCACACTGATCTGAGACATGGGCCTCCTCTTCCTCTCCTGAGGGGGCGGAGCCAGCATCTCTACATCCTGCTGCCTCTCTGACACACACATTAACACACACACATTAACACACACATTAACACACACATTAACACACACACATTAACACACACATTAACACACACACACACACACATTAACACACACACATTAACACACACACAACAACACACACACACACACACACACACACACACACATTAACACACACACATTAACACACACACACACATTGACACACACACACATTATCACACACACGTTAACACGTATTAACACACACACATTAACACACACACACACACACACACACACACACACAGTGGTGGAGGTGGTGGTGGGGGAGCTGGTGGTGCCGGTGGTGGAGGGGGGATGGTGTTGCAGGTGGTGGAGGGGGAGCTGGTGGTGCCGGTGGTGGAGGTGGTGGAGGTGGTGGGTGGAGGTGAGGTTGGGTGGAGGTGCTACTGACCCAGGAAGGTGGAGGAGATGAACTCTGAGACCTGGTTCCCTGAGCGGCTCGTCTCCGACAGCTGGTTCAGCTCCCGGTTCAGCATCCGCTTGAACTGAACACATCCACCGTTAGAGCAGAACCCGTTAGAGCAGAACCCCCCCGTTAGAGCCCCCCCCCGTTAGAGCCCCCCCCCGTTAGAGCCCCCCCCGTTAGAGCAGAACCCCGTTAGAGCAGAACCCCCCCGTTAGAGCCCCCCCCCGTTAGAGCCCCCCCCCGTTAGAGCAGAACCCCGTTAGAGCAGAACCCCGTTAGAGCAGAACCCCCCCCCGTTACAGCCCCCCCTTGTTACAGCAGGCCCCCCGTAATCTCGTAAACCCTAAATTTGTTGTTTCCCTCTCAAGCGTGATTGGATGTGCAGGCGCCACTGATTAGGACGGCCTTCAGCCTATCAGCAATCACCTTCGCTTTCCGCCAAAGTCAACTCCATGGTCAGATTTAGATGAGACGATTGTTGATTTGATTGATGAAAAAACGGAGAAACTCACACATACATACAATTGTTAGCTGAATTTTCTTTTCTGATATTACATATTTATGTAGGCTGAGCAATTGTTTTTATGTTCTTGAGTATACTGTTATACTGTATACTATTGTGCTATTGCCTTGTGGGCAAGTGAGAAATGTTAAATAAAGCAACATGATGGAAATGACTCCATAACTCCATGTAGGACGTTGCTACACATAAATGTAAGCACTGTGGCAGTAGTAATGCAATATTTAGAAAATTTACTCTTGTACTCTTGATACTCAAGTACTTTTAAAAACAAGTACTTTTACTCAAGTAAGGAAGCTGTGTACTCTGTCCGCCTCTGGTAGTATGTAATGTGTATTGTGTACTGTGTGTACTGTTTAGTGTGTAATGTGTTATGTGTAGTGTGTAGTGTGTAGTGTGTACTGTGTAATGTGTAATGTGTAGTGTGTAGTGTGTAGTGTGTAGACGGTAGTGTGTAGCACCTTGTGGGAGGCCATCTCGCTGACTGAGTCCCTGGTCTGCAGCGTCTCCAGCTGGTCCAGACACCAGTCCAGCTCCTCCATCGTCTCCAGCGCCAGCCTCCGGGACGGCTCCTCTGGAGCAAAGGTCACGCCAAAGGTCACACAAAAGGTCACACCGAAGGTAACACCGCAGGTAACACCAAAGGTCACATAAAATAGACACCAAAGGTGTCAGCAGGTGAACAGCAGAGAGCAGGTGAACAGCAGGTGAACAGCAGGTGAACAGCAGGTGAACAGCAGGGGAACAGCAGGGGAACAGCAGGGGAACAGCAGGGGAACAGCAGGTGAACAGCAGGTGAACAGCAGGGAGCAGGTGAACAGCAGGGGAACAGCAGAGAGCAGGTGAACAGCAGGGGAACAGCATCACATTCAGCCATGCAGTGGATTCTACTTCCTGTTGAGACTTCAAAATAAAAGCCTGGAGGAGTCTAACCTGGTGAAGACGGTTTACAGGCAGGAGGCTGACTTACTGATGACCGCCTGCTGAGAAAACAGACAGTAGGTCAGTTATCTGTTCAGTCAGTCAGCTGTTCAGTCAGTCAGTCAGTCAGCTGTTCAGTCAGCCAGTCAGCTCTTCGTTCAGTCAGCTGTTCAGTCAGTACGCTGTTCATTCAGTCAGCTATTCAGTCAGTCAGTCAGTCAGTCAGCTAATCAGTCAGTCAGTCAGTCAGCTGTTCAGTCAGTCAGTCAGTCTCTTACTTGCTGTTCCCTCTGTCCTGCAGGTCGGTCAGAGACGCAAAGTTACTCCTCACAGTCCTCAGGCTGGCCAGGATCTACAGACAGACAGACAGACAGACAGACAGACAGACAGACAGACAGACAGACAGACAGACAGACAGACAGACAGACAGACAGACAGACAGACAGACAGACAGACAGACAGACAGACAGACAGACAGACAGACAGGCAGAAAGTGTTAGTGGTGATGAGGTAAGACCCCCTGGTGGGTGGGTGATCTTGTTGCCTAGTGGGAGGAGGGAGAAGGGTACTGACCTGGGCAAATGGAGTCACTATCATGTCCTCTCCGTGCCTGGACAGACAGAGGGACAGACGGATAGAGGGACAGACAGAGGGACAGAGGGACAGACAGACAGACAGACAGACAGACAGACAGACAGACAGACAGACAGACAGACAGACAGACAGACAGACAGACGAAAGTAAGACTGAGGTATGAACTTGTTGGATAGAGAAAGAGGAGGAGAGGAGGAGAGAAGAGGAGGCGAGAAGATGAGAGAGGAGAGAGGGGAGAAGACAAGGGAGGAGAGAAGAGGAGGAGAGAGAAGAGGAGGAGAGAGGGGAGGAGAGGATGAGAAGGGAAAGGAGGTACAGCAGGGTGGTGTTAGAGGGAGGAGGTGCAGCAGGGTGGTGTTAGAGGGAGGAGGTGCAGCAGGGTGGTGTTAGAGGGAGGAGGTGCAGCAGGGTGGTGCAGAGGAGGAGGTGCAGCAGGGTGGTGTTAGAGGGAGGAGGTGCAGAGGGAGGAGGTACAGCAGGTGGTGCAGAGGAGGAGGGGCAGCAGGTGGTGCAGAGGAGGGGCTCACAGGTCGCCGGGGGAGGAGGTGCTCCGGGAGCTCGTCTTGGGGGACAGGTCGAAGTCCGAGTCGGAGCGGTACAGGAAGGACTCGCGGCGCTGGCCGGCCTGGAGGACCAGCCCCGGGCGGGGCTCCAGGGGGCTGCGGGGCTCCGAGAGCCCGTTCTCCACATCAGAGCTACAGCCAGGAGACAGACCCACATCTACATGACACAACTAAACTAGAACTCAATATGTATTAATAGATATACATGTATATAGATAGAACTAATAAGTAATCTATACCTTTTCATAACTAGAAGTTATCAATATATATTAATATATATACATTTATTATATATATAACTAATAACTAATCAATACTTATACATAACTAGAACGTATCAATATATATCAATAACTAGAACTAATCAATAACTATTATTAATGTAAATATAACTAATAACTAGAACTAGCAATAAGGAACAATACATCAATAACTATTCATCAATATTAAAACTAGGGCTGTCAGTTAAACGAGTTATTAACGGCATTAACGCAAACCATTTTTAACAGCGTTAATTTTTTTATCGCGCGATTAATGCAATTCTTTTAATTATTTTTTTTCTTTGGCTCAAAACAAAGAAGCAGTAGCCTGACTGCTATGTTCAAGGCAGTATGTTTGTATGTTCATCGTTTAATTGCATTATAGGCTTTTTTTTTTATCGTCCTGTTTTGATCAGTATATGCCAATGTTGTCAATAAATCAATAAAAAAACATTTGCACAAGTCAAGCCGATGCACTTCTCCATGTTGATAAGAGCATTAAAATGAGAACAATTAATGGGACAAAGAAATCAAGGGATATTTAGCATAGAAAAAAAGAAGTAATTAATCGTGATTGCTCGCGATTAATCGTGAGTTAACTATGACATTAATGCGATTAATAGCAATTAAATATTTTAATCGCTTGACAGCACTAATTAAAACATATCCATAAATATCAATACCAGGAGCAACCACTAGAGGGGGCGCTCAGACACATTTTACAGAGTGGTGTGCTCCCAGGATCAGCCACTAGAGGGTTTGTTAGGAGGGGCCGGGCTGGGACGAGGAAAAACAACGAATCTGCAGTGACTTGCCGAAGGACCGGACAGACTACACTGTCTGACACATGCACACACCAAAACAACCACACACACCCAGACACACACAGACACACCCAAATACACACACACAGTCAAATACGTACAGACACACACAGACAGGGGGGGGCGAGGAGCGAGGAGCTCTTCTGCTTTAAGACGGGTCAGAACAGGACGCTCTCCCGGCCGCTCGCTGCCGGGGGAACGCAGCGCTGCAGCGTGTAGAAACCAGCT
>NC_082393.1:638054-690554 GCF_031168955.1 Gadus macrocephalus
CACTTACCGTAGTACCAGTACTAATACTACATGTTTAGTGTAGCAGTAGAACTAATACTACACTTACCGTAGTACCAGTACTAATACTACATGTTTAGTGTAGCAGTAGTACTAATACTACACTTACCCGTAGTACCAGGTACTAATACTACATGTTTAGTGTAGCAGTAGTACTAATACTAAACACTTACCGTAGTACCAGTACTAATACTAAATGTTTAGTGTAGCAGTAGTACTAATACTTCACACTTACCGTAGTACCAGTACTAATACTAAATGTTTAGTGTAGCAGTAGTACTCAGTAGCTAGTACTACTACACTTACCGTAGTACCAGTAGTAATACTACATGTTTAGTGTAGCAGTAGTACTAATACTACACACTTACCGTAGTACCAGTACTAATACTACATGTTTAGTGTAGCAGTAGTACTAATACTACACACTTACCGTAGTAACCAGTACTAATACTACATGTTTAGTGTAGCAGTAGTACTAATACTACACTTACTGTAGTACCAGTACTAATACTACATGTTTAGTGTAGCAGTAGAACTAATACTACACTTACCGTAGTAACCAGTACTAATACTACATGTTTAGTGTAGCAGTAGTACTAATACTACACTTACCGTAGTACCAGTACTAATACTACATGTTTAGTGTAGCAGTAGTACTAATACTACACTTACCGTAGTACCAGTACTAATACTACATGTTTAGTGTAGCAGTAGTACTAATACTACACACTTACCGTAGTACCAGTACTAATACTAAATGTTTAGTGTAGCAGTAGTACTAATACTACACTTACCAGTAGTACCAGTACTAATACTAAATGTTAGTGTAGCAGTAGTACTAATACTACACTTACCGTAGTACCAGTACTAATACTACATGTTTAGTGTAGCAGTAGTACTAACTACTACACTTACCGTAGATACCGAGTACTAATACTACATGTTTAGTGTAGCAGTAGTACTAATACTACACTTACCGTAGTGCCAGTACTAATACTACATGTTTAGTGTAGCAGTAGTAACTAATACTACACTTACCGTAGTACCAGTACTAATACTAAATGTTTAGTGTAGCAGTAGTACTATACTACACACTTACCGTAGTACCAGTACTAATACTAAATGTTTAGTGTAGCAGTAGTACTAATACTACACACTTACCGTAGTACCAGTACTAATACTAAATGTTTAGTGTAGGTAAGCAGTAGTACTAATACTACACACTTACCGTAGTACCAGAACTAATACTACATGTTTAGTGTAGCAGTAGTACTAATACTACACTTACCGTAGTACCAGTACTAATACTACATGTTTAGTGTAGCAGTAGTACTAATACTACACTTACCGTAGTACCAGTACTAATACTACATGTTTAGGTGTAGCAGTTGAGTAGTACTAATACTACACTTACCGTAGTACCCAGTACTAATACTACATGTTTAGTGTAGGCAGTAGTACTAATACTACACTTACCGTAGTACCAGAACTAATACTACATGTTTAGTGTAGCAGTGAGTACTAATACTACACTTACCGTAGTAGTACCAGTACTAATACAACATGTTTAGTGTAGCAGTAGTACTAATACTACACACTACCGTACGCTATAGTACCAAGTACTAATACTACATGTTTAGTGTAGCAGTAGTACTAATACTACACACTTACCGTAGTACCAGTACTAATACTACATGTTTAGTGTAGCAGTAGTACTAATACTACACACTTACCGTTAGTACCAGTACTAATACTAAATGTTTAGTGTAGCAGTAGTACTAATACTACACACTTACCGTAGTACGCAGTACTAATACTACATGTTTAGTGTAGCATTAGTACTAATACTACACACTTACCGTAGTACCAGTACTAATACAACATGTTTAGTGTAGCATTAGTACTAATACTACACTTACCGTAGTACCAGTACTAATACAACATGTTTAGTGTAGCATTAGTACTAATACTACACACTTACCGTAGTACCAGTACTAATACTACATGTTTAGTGTAGCATTAGTACTAATACTACACACTTACCGTAGTACCAGTACTAATACTACATGTTTAGTGTAGCAGTAGTACTAATACTACACTTACCGTAGTACCAGTACTAATACTACATGTTTAGTGTAGCAGTAGTACTAATACTACACTTACCGTAGTACCAGTACTAATACTACATGTTTAGTGTAGCAGTAGTACTAATACTACACACTTACCGTAGTACCAGTACTAATACTACATGTTTAGTGTAGCAGTAGTACTAATACTACACACTTACCGTAGTACCAGTACAGTACTATACTACATGTTTAGTGTAGCAGTAGTACTAATACTACACTTACTGTAGTACCAGTACTAATACTACATGTTTTGTGTAGCAGTAGTACTAATACTACACTTACCGTAGTACCAGTACTAATACTACATGTTTAGTGTTGCAGTAGTACTAATACTACACACTTACCGTAGTGCCAGTTACTAATACTACATGTTTAGGGTAGCAGTAGTACTAATACTACACACTTACCGTAGTACCAGTACTAATACTGCATGTTTAGTGTAGCAGTAGTACTAATACTACACTTACCGTAGTACCAGTACTAATACTACATGTTTAGTGTAGCAGTAGTACTAATACTACACAATTACCGTAGTACCAGTACTAATACTGCATGTTTAGTGTAGCAGTAGTACTAATACTACACTTACCGTAGTACCAGTAGTAATACTACATGTTTAGTGTAGCAGTAGTACTAATACTACACACTTACCGTAGTACCAGCACTAATACTACATGTTTAGGGTAGCAGTAGTACTTATACATGTTGACTGCAGCAGTAGTATTGATACTACAGCTTGGAGCTACACCACTGACACACTTTCTTGTTTCAAAGATTTATTTGGTTCACACAAAAATTGTGCAACAATGTTCCTTTAAAAATTAAATAATAATGGTCACCATGACAACCAGACAGTTCGAGGTAAACAAGCATTTTGTTTATTAACAGAATCACAGGACCGGCCTCCGGGGGGCCGTCCCGCCCCAACGCCACATAGCAACAGCCCCGCTCAGCTCCTCCCCTTAGCAACCAAACCACCTAGTGCATCAGGTCTACGTGTCCCGCCCCGGTCCCGGTCTACATGTGGAGGTCCCGGTCCAGGTCCGGCTCCCGGTCCTGCTCCATGTCCCGGTCCAGGTCTACATGTGCAGGCCCACACCCCCGTCCACCAGCAGCGCCTGGCCCGTGACGTAGGGAGAGAGAAGCAGGAAGAGTGCGGCCTGCGCCACCTCCTCCACCTCCCCCACCCGGCCCAGGGGGATGGGGAGGAGCTGGGGGGAGGCCTGGAGCGCCTCCGTCATGGAGGTCCTGATGAAGCCTGGTGGAGGAGAGGAGAGGAGAGGAGGTGGAGGAGGAGGAGGAGAGGAGGTGGAGGAGAGGAGAGGAGGAGGAGAGGAGGTGGAGGAGGAGGAGGAGAGGAGGTGGAGGAGGAGGAGGAGGAGAGGAGGTGGAGGAGGAGGAGAGGAGGTGGAGGAGAGGAGAGGAGGAGGAGAGGAGGTGGAGAGGAGGTGGAGGAGGAGGAGAGGAGGTGGAGGAGGAGGAGAGGAGGGGAGGGGAGGAGGAGGAGAGGAGGTGGAGGAGGAGGAGGAGGGAGAGGAGGTGGGAGGAGAGGAGGGGAGAGGAGGTGGAGGGGGAGGAGGAGAGGAGGTGGAGGAGGGAGGAGAGGAGGTGGAGGAGGAGGAGAAGGAGGAGAGGAGGTGGAGGAGGAGGAGGAGGAGGAGAGGAGGTGGAGGAGGAGGAGAGAGGGGAGGTGGAGGAGGAGGAGAGGAGGTGGAGGAGAGGAGGGGAGAGGAGGTGGAGGAGAGGAGGTGGAGGAGAGGAGGAGGAGGAGAGGAGGAGGAGGAGAGAGGGGAGGTGGAGGAGGAGGAGGAGGAAGGGAGAGGAAGGAGGAGAGGAAGGAGGGAGAGGGAGGGAGGAAGAGGAGGAGGAGGAGAGGAGGGAGGGAGGAGGAGAGGAGGGAGGAAGGAGGAGGAGGAGGAGGAGGAGGAGGAGGAGGAGGAGGGAGGGAGGAGGAGGAGTGGAGAGGGAGAGGGGAGGAGAGGAGGGAGGAGGGGAGGGGAGGGAGGGAGGAGGGAGAGGAGTGGGAGGGGAGGAGGAGGAGGAGGAGGGAGGGGAGGAGGAGGAGGAGGAGGAGGAGGGAGAGGAGGGGAGGAGGGAGGTGGGGGAGGGAGGAGAGGGGAGGAGGGGGAGAGGAGGAGGAGGAGGAGAAGGGGAGGAGGGGGGAGAGGAGAGGAGAAGAGATAAAAGTCAACACATTCTCTTATGACTACTGTGTGGAAGAGCCGGCCATGTTATTAAATAACATAACATTCTATTCTATTCTTCAGACAGACAGACAGACAGACAGGCAGGCAGGCAGGCAGGCAGGCAGGCAGGCAGGCAGGCAGGCAGGCAGGCAGGCAGACAGACAGACAGACAGACAGACAGACAGACAGACAGACAGACAGGCAGGCAGGCAGGCAGGCAGACAGACAGACAGACAGACAGACAGACAGACAGACAGACAGACAGACAGGCAGACAGGCAGACAGGCAGACAGGCGTACCTGGGAGCAGCATGTTGACCCTGACCCCCCGGGCCCCCACCTCCTTGGCCAGGGAGCGGGTGAAGCCCTCCAGCCCCGCCTTACTGGCCGCGTAGACGCACTGACCGGCCCGCCCCTTCAGACCCACCACCGAGCCTGGACAGGAGAGAGGAGGTCACCCAGAGTAGAGTACAGTAGAGTACAGTACAGTAGAGTAGAGGTACAGTAGAGTAGAGTACAGTAGAGGTACAGTAGAGTAGAGGTACAGTAGAGTAGAGTAGAGGTACAGTAGAGTAGAGTACAGTAGAGGTACAGTAGAGTAGAGTACAGTACAGTAGAGTAGAGTACAGTAGAGGTACAGTAGAGTACAGTAGAGGTACAGTAGAGTAGAGTACAGTAGAGGCACAGTAGAGTAGAGGCACAGTAGAGTAGAGGTACAGTAGAGTAGAGGTGAAGTACAGTAGAGGTACAGTAGAGTAGAGGTACAGTACAGTACAGTAGAGTAGAGGTACAGTAGAGTAGAGGTACAGTAGAGGTACAGTAGAGTAGAGGTTGAGTAGAGTAGAGGTACAGTAGAGTCACTGTAGAGAAGAGGTACAGTAGAGTAGAGTAGTTACTATAGAGTAGAGGTATAGTAGAGTAGAGGTACAGTAGAGTAGAGGTACAGTAGAGTAGAGGTTCATATATACAGTAGAGCGCAGCAGAGACAGTAGAGTGCACAGGACTAGGTAGAGCAGAGCTCCAGGACCTATGTTGAGCACGGCGGCCCCAGGAGAGCGCAGCATGCTGGGCAGCGCGGCCCGGCAGGTCAGCATGGAGCCCATCAGGTTCACCTCCAGCAGGGGGCGCATGTCTGACGCCCTCTGACGCAGGAGGAGGCCGTCCCTACACACACACACACACACACACACACACACACACACACACACACACACACACACACACACACAAGGATTGTAATAATGCTTCAAAAAGGTGTGTGTAGCAGTGTGTAGGTGTGCAGCAGTGTGTAGTAGTGTAGGTGTGTGTAGGTGTGCAGCAGTGTGTAGTAGTGTAGGTGTGTGTAGGTGTGTAGGTGTGTAGCAGTGTGTAGGTGTGTGTAGCAGTGTGTAGCAGTGTGTAGGTGTGTGTAGCAGTGTGTAGCAGTGTGTAGGTGTGCAGCAGTGTGTAGGTGTGCAGCAGTGTGTAGTAGTGTAGGTGTGTAGCAGTGTGTAGCAGTGTGTAGCAGTGTGTAGCAGTGTGTAGCAGTGTGTAGTAGTGTAGGTGTGTGTAGGTGTGTAGCAGTGTGCAGCAGTGTGTAGTAGTGTAGGTGTGTAGCAGTGTGTAGCAGTGTGTAGCAGTGTGTAGCAGTGTGTAGCAGTGTGTAGCAGTGTGTAGGTGTGTGTAGGTGTGTGTAGGTGTGTAGCAGTGTGTAGCAGTGTGTAGCAGTGTGTAGCAGTGTGTAGCAGTGTGTAGCAGTGTGTAGCAGTGTGTAGGTGTGTGTAGGTGTGTGTGGACTCACCTGTTGATGCCGGCTGAGTTCACCAGGTACGTGATCTTTCCGCAGGACTGGAGGATCTCCTGGAAGGCGGCCTTCACCTCGAGCTCCTGGGACACATCGCAGCTCAGAGCCACGTGTCCGTCTGGGGGAGGGTCACTCTTAGGAGTGCTCTGGAGTGCTCACTATTACTCAGTAGTGCTCACTATTACTCTGGAGTGCTCACTATTACTCAGTAGTGCTCACTATTACTCTGGAGTGTTCACTATTACTCAGTAGTGCTCACTATTACTCAGTAGTGCTCACTATTACTCTGGAGTGCTCACTATTACTCAGTAGTGCTCACTATTACTCAGTAGTGCTCACTATTACTCAGTAGTGCTCACTATTACTCAGTAGTGTTCACTATTACTCAGTAGTATTAAATAGTATTCCCTGATTGTATACTTCTGAATAATTTTATTTTTCAGGAGTATACACTTCTATTCAGTGATATGCACTATAAATCAGTAATATCACCATTAATATTAGTCAATATAAGTCAATGCAGTAGTCAGGTTCATTCACTTTTAAAAGTTGTTTTAAGTATTATTCAGTAGTATTCACAATCATTCAGCAATATTCACTATCATTAGAATTCAGTATTAGACTGTGGCAGCAGTATTCATCCATATGCAGTATTATTTGAAGGAAAACCATATTATCAGGGGTAGGCCTACTACCAAAAACGTAGGAACCCTATTATTATTATTATTATTATTTTCCTGACTTTTTGGCCTCAACATTTTAACATATGCTTTAGAAACAAGGTTGGTGATTGTTTGATATGTTAACTTTCGGTAAACCAGTTTTAAGGCCATATTACCGTCCCATATATTACTAATATTATTATCATTGATCAGGTCACCGAACCTCCTTCCAGCGACGCCACGGCGGCGCGGGCGGCGTCCAGGTCGCGGGAGACCACCGCCACCCGGCACCCCTTGGAGGCCAGGAGCCGGGCCACGGCGGCCCCGATGCCGCGGGACCCCCCGGTCACCACCGCCAGACGGGACATCCCGACGGAACCTAGAGGACATCAGGGACACATCAGAGAGAGAGAGAGAGAGAGAGAGAGAGAGAGAGAGAGAGAGAGAGAGAGAGACACACACACACACACACACACACACACACACACACACACACACACACACACACACACACACACACACACACACACACACACACACACACACAAACTCCTACCATATACGTTTAACAGCTTATATCTTAGCAGCCTACCTGATATGTTGTGTGTTGTTCTCCAAACTAGTGCTCCTGCGTGTAGGTCGCCATCTTTCTTCCCTGTGTGATGTTACACACTTCGGCCACAAGGAGGCCCGCACACGTTAGAATAAACCTCCAGAGAACCACTGCCACTGGTATTAATACACCTCATTACTTATTGTTTTATGTGACCAGTTTTAGTTTATCTTATTAATCCTTTATTATTGTGATCTATTGATGCTACCTTTCGACTTTTACTAATCTTTATTTAGATTATCTTGTATTGTTGCTGCTATGTGTCTGTTATGGAACCGAGCCTAAGAACTTCAGTCGTGTTTTCAATAAGATGTAATGAAAGTAACGCTGATTCTTACACGCACACGCACACACACACACACACACACACACACACACACACACACACACACACACACACACACACACACACCCCAAGTGACACATTAGACCAAAATGAAAGAATGATCTTTATTGTTATTATTGTCCCTCTAACAGGCGGGCCGTTGATTTAATCGAACTAACGATACAAAAGATAAATCATACAAAAATCAAGTCAGACATCTTAGCAAGAGGAGTCAGGTGGAGTAAAGAGGCTACCTGACGTAGCTCACAGCTGGGGTGACCTACACCTACACATGACCTGGGTGGAGCGGGAGGAGGGAGATCTGTGTGGGTGGAGATGTTGTGGTGTATATGTGAGTGGTGTATGTATGGGTGGAGCTATGGGTGGTGTAGGAGGGGTGTATGTATGGGTGGAGCTATGGGTGGTGTAGGAGGGGTGCATGTATGGGTGGAGCTATGGGTGGTGTAGGAGGGGTGTATGTGTGGGTGGAGCTATGGGTGGTGTAGGAGGGGTGTATGTGTGGGTGGAGCTATGGGTGGTGTAGGAGGGGTGTATGTGTGGGTGGTGTAGGAGGGGTGTATGTGTGGGTGGAGCTATGCGTGGTGTAGGAGGGGTGTATGTATGGGTGGAGCTATGGGTGGTGTAGGAGGGGTGTATGTATGGGTGGAGCTATGGGTGGTGTAGGAGGGGTGTATGTGTGGGTGGAGCTATGGGTGGTGTAGGAGGGGTGTATGTGTGGGTGGAGCTATGGGTGGTGTAGGAGGGGTGTATGTGTGGGTGGAGCTATGGGTGGTGTAGGAGGGGTGTATGTGTGGGTGGAGCTATGGGTGGTGTAGGAGGGCTGTATGTGTGGGTGGAGCTATGGGTGGTGTAGGAGGGGTGTATGTGTGGGTGGAGCTATGGGTGGTGTAGGAGGGCTGTAAGTGTGGGTGGAGCTATGGGTGGTGTAGGAGGGCTGTATGTGTGGGTGGTGTAGGAGGGGTGTATGTGTGGGTGGAGCTATGGGTGGTGTAGGAGGGCTGTAAGTGTGGGTGGAGCTATGGGTGGTGGAGATGCAGATGTTGAAGATAAAGGCCTTTCTGTGTGTAAAGACGCCAAGTCCACTCACCAGTCCAGACCACAGCATCATCCCCTCATCCTGTCACTCATCCCCTCATCCTGTCACTCATCCCCTCATCCTGTCACTCATCCCCTCATCCTGTCACTCATCCCCTCATCCTGTCACTCATCCCCTCATCCTGTCACTCATCCCCATGAGTCATTCACACCAACAGTGTTTAGTACCGTATTTCCAGCCTTCTCCGTTATCAATAAACACAGCGTCTATAGGGGCCCCCCCAGGGGCCCTACAACAGGACCAGAGCAGGGCCCTAGCAGGGCCCTACAACAGGACCAGAGCAGGGCCCTAGCAGGGCCCTACAACAGGACCAGAGCAGGGCCCTAGCAGGGCCCTACAACAGGACCAGAGCAGGGCCCTACAACAGGACCAGAGCAGGGCCCTAGCAGGGCCCTACAACAGGACCAGAGCAGGGCCCTACAACAGGACCAGAGCAGGGCCAGAGCAGGGCCCTACAACAGGACCAGAGCAGGGCCCTACAACAGGACCAGAGCAGGGGGCCAGTCGCTGCGTGTCGCTGGTCAGAGGGGTCGAGCACTGTGCTGTGACCCCCCCCCCATCACTGTCCCCGTCCGTCCGTCCGTCCGTCCGTCCGTCCGTCCGTCCGTCCGTCCGTCCGTCCGTCCGTCCGTCCGTCCGTCCGTCCGTCCGTCCGTCCGTCCGTCCGTCCGTCCGTCCGTCCGTCCGTCCGTCCGTCCGTCCGTCCGTCCGTCCGTCCGTCCGTCCGTCCGTCCGTCCGTCCGTCCGTCCGTCCGTCCGTCCGTCCGTCCGTCTGTCTGTCTGTCTGTCTGTCCGTCTGTCCGTCTGTCCGTCCAGTCAGTTTGTGCAGCAATTCAAGTCAAAACAACCAAAGGTGAACATGATCCGCTACATCAGGAATCATTCAGCGTTCAAGTAATGCCTCTCAGGTCCCAGCACAACGGAATACACGACATAGTTCTGATACGCAACATGGAAGAATACTCTGTGCTTAAGACGTTAGGGTTCTTTGTTCTTTGCGCTACGAGTCAGTAAGGAAGTAAGGAATGTACGTTAGAGTGAGACGCACAGCTGCCGGTTCAGCTCTACGACGCACAGCTGGAGTGGTACGACCCACGGAGTGGTACGACCCACGGAGTGGTACGACCCACGGAGTGGTACGACCCACGGAGTGGTACGACCCACGGAGTGGTGCGACCCACGGAGTGGTACGACCCACGGAGTGGTACGACCCACTGGAGTGGTACGACCCACGGAGTGGTACGACCCACGGAGTGGTGCGACCCACTGGAGTGGTGCGACCCACTGGAGTGGTACGACCCACGGAGTGGTACGACCCACGGAGTGGTGCGACCCACTGGAGTGGTACGACCCACGGAGTGGTGCGACCCACTGGAGTGGTACGACCCACTGGAATGGGACGACCCACTGGAGTGGTACGACCCACTGGAGTGGTGCGACCCACTGGAGTGGTGCGACCCACTGGAGTGGTACGACCCACGGAGTGGTACGACCCACGGAGTGGTGCGACCCACTGGAGTGGTACGACCCACGGAGTGGTACGACCCACTGGAGTGGTGCGACCCACTGGAGTGGTACGACCCACGGAGTGGTACGACCCACGGAGTGGTACGACCCACGGAGTGGTGCGACCCACTGGAGTGGTACGACCCACGGAGTGGTACGACCCACTGGAGTGGTGCGACCCACTGGAGTGGGACGACCCACTGGAGTGGTACGACCCCCGGAGTCACTGGAGTGGTACGACCCACTGGAGTGGTACGACCCCCGGAGTCACTGGAGTGGTACGACCCACTGGAGTGGTACGACCCACGGAGTCACTGGAGTGGTACGACCCACGGAGTGGTACGACCCCCGGAGTCACTGGGGTTCTCCAACCAGTGACCTCACTGGTTGGAGAACCTTGTGATCTCTAGATCCAGTGACCTCACTGGTTGGAGAACCTTGTGATCTCTAGATCCAGTGACCTCACTGGTTGGAGAACCTTGTGATCTCTAGATCCAGTGACCTCACTGGGCTCCAGAGCTCCAGTGCGGTGGATCTCCTGACAGCCCGGTCCGTCAGTCAGTACACAGAACTATAAACTAGGAGATAATATTCATTAAAGTATTCATTAAAGTATTCCTTTGACTCCACGGTCTGGAGTGAAGACGGCCGTGACAGATCTGAGACGCTGGGGAGGGTCCCCTAGTACTGCGGCCTTCTGGGAAACTACTCTGGGATGTGCAATCTTACCCTGTTGCCAGTGACAACCAGGGTGGCGAGATGTCCGAGCATCGCGCCGGCGGCCAATCAGCAGTCTGGTGACGGCCGAGGGCCAGGTGGCCCCACTGTGGTCCTCATGTATAACAGTCCTTCATGTGAATCCATCCTCTGGGTGAGGACGGGGGGGGGGGGGGGGGTCGGGCCGGGGGGCGGGCGGGGTCAGGGGTCAGGGGTCAGGGGTCAGGGGTCAGCGGTCCCGGCCTCAGACGCTGTCCACGAAGCTGCCGGGGAACAGGCCGGTGCGTCCGTTCCTCTGGAGGGTGCCTTTGAACCAGCCGTCCTCCCGCTTCCGGTGCACGAAGACCACGTCGCCCTCCTTCAGCTCCAGCTCCGCCTCGCTCTGGGGGGGGTAGGAGACCACCACCCGGTACCTGGGGGCCACCAGAGGACAGGAGACAGTGAGACCACCACCCTGTAGCTACAGACCAAGGCACATGGTGATGGGGTCACCGCAGTGATGGGGTCACCACGGCGACACCGTCACCTCGGTGACACCATCACCACGGCGACGCAGGGAGGCGGGGCTTCGTACCGCTCACAGACGATGGGGTGGGCGTCATGGTGATGGGAGGAGAGCGAGGAGCAGGCCAGGCGGGGGGGCGGGGCGATGGGCGGGGGGGCGGCGGCCCCAGCGGCGTCGGGCTCCGGGCGGGCCGCCTCCGGACCCCCCAGGGGCCCCTCCCCCGGGCCCTCGGGGTCCAGCGTGGGGGAGGGCGGGGGCGAGCAGCGGCCGCGCTTCTTATTGGACGACAGCAGCTTCAGAAGACCCTTCTTCTCTCTCTGAGGAGACACAGTCACACAAGGAGACACCAGTGAGACACCAGGAGACACCAGGAGACACCAGTGAGACACCAGGAGAGACCAGGAGACACAGTCACACACAGGAGACACCAGTGAGACACCAGGAGACACCAGGAGACACCAGTAAGACACCAGTGAGACACCAGGAGAGACCAGGAGACACAGTCACACACAGGAGACACCAGTCACACACCAGGAGACACCAGGAGAGACCAGGAGAGACCAGTTATAGCAGAAGAAGATTTAAGTGCTAACTGGTCACGTTTCCGTAGCGACGAGCTAACCTTAGCATCCTTCTCCAGTCGGCATGACAACCCCAGGTTGGCGTTGTTGGGGGAGCCGTTGCCGGGGCCGATGGGTTGCCTCTGGGCGTCGCCCTCCAGGGAGGCGGCGCTGACATTGGGCGGAGTCAGGGAGGCGGAGGCACAGCCCAGGGCCACGCCCCCACGGGAGGCGGAGCCGGAGGCGGGGGCGGGGTAGGCCAGGAAGGCCCCGGTGGGGGCGGGCTGGAGGGGCGGGGCCGCCGCGGCTGTGGGCCGGTCCTGGGCGTGGCCTGCGGCTGGAGGAGAGAGGGGCAGAACCAGTCAGGCCACGCCCCCATTAGGGACGGGGCATTAGGTCACGCCCCCAATAGGGACACGGCAGTAGGCCACGCCCCCAATAGGGACACGGCAGTAGGCCACGCCCACAGTGGTGACACGGCAGTAGGCCACGCCCACAGTGGTGAGCAGTCGGCCACCCAATGAACAGCTACAACAACAACGTTAAGCCCCGCCCCCCGACAGGTCACATGACGCCTTGGAGCCTACCGGAGCGCACGGCGTTGCGGGCCTGGTTCACCGTCATCTGGGCGTTCACGTGCACGGCGGCCTTCGGCTGCTGCCCCGTGGCCGTCTGCGCCGCCGCCGCGCTGACCGCCGCCTGGGCCACGCCCACCGCCGGCCCGGTGCATGCTGGGAGAGGTTTGTGGGCGTCGGGGCCCGGAGTGGGTGAGGAGGAGGGGGGCGGGGACAGAGGGGTGGGGGCGCCGAGGCTCCGCCCACCCTGGGGGGGGGCCAGGGTCAGGGGGAGCTTGGGCGGGCCGACCCCCGACAGAGTCCTGGATCAGGGGGGCAGAGAGGACGCACGTCAGCACAAGGAACCACGGGAACCGCTGAACAACACCTTTAGTAGCTTAGCGTAGTAGCCTAGCATAGTAGCTTAGCGTAGTATCTTAGCGTGGTAGTGACTGACCGGTTGATAGGGCTCACGTAGTTTAGTGATCGTTAGCTTAGCGTTGTAGCTTAGCGTTGTAGCTCAGCGTGGTAGCTTAGCGTGGTAGCGACTGACCGGTTGATGGGGCTCACGTAGTTAGTGATCGTTAGCTTAGCGTGGTAGCTTAGCGTGGTAGCGACTGACCGGTTGATGGGGCTCACGTAGTTTAGTGATCGTTAGCTTAGCGTTGTAGCTTAGCGTTGTAGCTCAGCGTGGTAGCTTAGCGTGGTAGCGACTGACCGGTTGATGGGGCTCACGTAGTTAGTGATCGTTAGCTTAGCGTGGTAGCTTAGCGTGGTAGCGACTGACCGGTTGATGGGGCTCACGTAGTTTAGTGATCGTTAGCTTAGCGTTGTAGCTTAGCGTTGTAGCTCAGCGTGGGAGCTTAGCGTGGTAGCGACTGACCGGTTGATGGGGCTCACGTAGTTAGTGATCGTTAGCTTAGCGTGGTAGCTTAGCGTGGTAGTGACTGACCGGTTGATGGGGCTCATGTAGTTGCCGGGGAACACCCCGATCTTGCCGGTGTGCATGGAGGTGCCCTTGAACCAGCCGTCCTGGCAGCGCTCCAGCACCAGGAACATCTCTCCCTTCCTCAGCTCCAGCTCGTCCTCCTTACGGGGGGGGTAGGGGAACATGGCCACGTAGCTGGAACACGGGAACCGCAGGTCAGAGAACACGAGAACCAGAGGTCAAAGAACCGCAGGTTAGAGAACATGAGAACCAGAGTGTTAGTCTGTGGTTGGTCTGTCACTCACACAGTGGGCCTCTGTCTCCCAGTTGGCTCTCCCGGCCCGGGGGCGGGTCTCTGGGCCGCAGCCAATGAGGACACAGCACCGGATACTGAAGACTGAGGGGGAGGAGGAGGGGGAGGAGGGAGGGCGTCCTGGGGGGGAGAGAGACAGAGACAGAGAGAGAGAGGATATCAACCCAGATCCCAATAATTGCCCCCCTGGCAGAGTGACAGCAGGGGGTAGGACACGCCATCACCGTGACAACGGATCATTCAAGAGAGAAACAAGTACAGAGAGACTGGGCAGGCTGGTTCTACTGGAAGGGGAGGAGCCTGTGTCTGCTTGTTCTGCTGGAAGGGGAGGAGCCTGTGCTGGTTCTGCTGGAAGGGGAGGAGCCTGAGTGTGTGTTTTATGTGTACCGTGTGCACCAGTGTGTAAACTGCATGCATAGTGTTTGCCCAGCGAGCGAGGAGACAAGGGGGGTTCAGCCCAACGGGGACACACCCCTCAGCAGAAACAACAGCTCCCACACACACACACACACACACACACACACACACACACACACACACACACACACACACACACACACACACACACACACACACACACACACACACACACACACACACACACACACACACACACGGATGTCTGCATCTGAATGTGTGTGTATTAAAAACGTTTGTGGTTCACTGCCCGTGAGAGGGAGGCCTGTGTGTGTTGTTTCTAAATGTGAGTGTGTTGTTTCTAAGTGTCTCTCTATGTGTGTCTCTCTGTGTGTGTCTCTCTATGTGTGTCTCTCTATGTGTGTCTCTCTATGTGTGTCTCTCTATGTGTGTCTGTCTGTGTGTGTCTGTCTGTGTGTGTCTGTCTGTGTGTGTCTCTCTATGTGTGTCTGTCTGTGTGTGTCTCTCTATGTGTGTCTCTCTATGTGTGTCTCTCTATGTGTGTCTCTCTATGTGTGTCTGTCTGTGTGTGTCTGTCTGTGTGTGTCTGTCTGTGTGTGTCTCTCTATGTGTGTCTGTCTGTGTGTGTCTCTCTATGTGTGTCTCTCTATGTGTGTCTCTCTATGTGTGTCTGTCTGTGTGTGTCTGTCTGTGTGTGTTTGTCTGTGTGTGTGTCTGTCTGTGTGTGTCTCTCTATGTGTGTCTCTCTATGTGTGTCTCTCTATGTGTGTCTCTATGTGTGTCTCTCTATGTGTGTCTCTATGTGTGTCTCTCTGTGTGTGTCTGTCTGTGTGTGTCTGTCTGTGTGTGTCTGTCTGTGTGTGTCTGTCTGTGTGTGTCTGTCTGTGTGTGTCTGTCTGTGTGTGTCTGTCTGTGTGTGTCTGTCTGTGTGTGTGCTACAGGAACCATGCAACTCCACAGTCAAGAAGTAAACTAGACATTTAGTCAACACATTCCTGTCATTCATTAGAGCTGAACACACACATATAGACACACACACACACACACACACACACACATTTAGACACAAACACACACATATAGAGAGACACAGAAACATACACAACCACACACACATATATAGACACACACACACACACACACACACATTTAGACACAAACACACACATATAGAGAGACACAGAAACATACACAACCACACACACATATATAGACACACACACACACACACACACACACACACACACACACACACACACACACACACACACACACACACACACACACACACACACACACACACACACACACACAGGTTGTACAGTTGGAGGGGAAAACATTAGCATAGCTTTATATGCAGATGATATTATTTTGATGGCTGACTAAGGTAAAAGGAAAATGACCATAAATGAAAAGAAAACTGAAATAATGCATATTAGAAATTCTCGTTCATCTACTAGTACATTATAATTTCATTTTGGAGAAAAAAAGCTGAACTATATAAAATGTTACAAATCCCTCTGATTAGACCTGGAACCACATATAGACACCAGTGAGGAAGGGCAGGAGAGAGGAGAGGAGCATCAATGTGAAGGGCTCAGCAGGGGTAGTGGGGTCAGAGGGTGAGGGTTAGGGTCAGAGGGTGAGGGTGAGGGTCAGAGGGTGAGGGTTAGGGTCAGAGGGTGAGGGTCAGAGGGTGAGGGTCAGAGGGTGAGGGTCAGAGGGTGAGGGTCAGAGGGTGAGGGTGAGGGTCAGAGGGTGAGGGTTAGGGTCAGAGGGTGAGGGTTAGGGTCAGAGGGTGAGGGTCAGAGGGTGAGGGTCAGAGGGTGAGGGTTAGAGGGTGAGGGTCAGAGGGTGAGGGTTAGGGTCAGAGGGTGAGGGTCAGAGGGTGAGGGTCAGAGGGTGAGGGTGAGGGTCAGAGGGTGAGGGTCAGAGGGTGAGGGTCAGAGGGTGAGGGTCAGAGGGTGAGGGTGAGGGTCAGAGGGTGAGGGTGAGGGTCAGAGGGTGAGGGTTAGGGTCAGAGGGTGAGGGTCAGAGGGTGAGGGTCAGAGGGTGAGGGTCAGAGGGTGAGGGTTAGAGGGTGAGGGTCAGAGGGTGAGGGTTAGGGTCAGAGGGTGAGGGTTAGGGTCAGAGGGTGAGGGTCAGAGGGTGAGGGTTAGGGTCAGAGGGTGAGGGTGAGGGTCAGAGGGTGAGGGTTAGGGTCAGAGGGTGAGGGTCAGAGGGTGAGGGTCAGAGGGTTAGGGTCAGAGGGTGAGGGTCAGAGGGTTAGGGTCAGAGGGTGAGGGTCAGAGGGTTAGGGTCAGAGGGTGAGGGTCAGAGGGTGAGGGTCAGAGGGTTAGGGTCAGAGGGTGAGGGTCAGAGGGTGAGGGTCAGAGGGTGAGGGTCAGAGGGTTAGGGTTAGAGGGTGAGGGTCAGAGGGTGAGGGTTAGGGTCAGAGGGTGAGGGTTAGGGTCAGAGGGTGAGGGTCAGAGGGTGAGGGTCAGAGGGTGAGGGTCAGAGTTCACCACCACCTACCACACTGATGGACGTGTAGCCTGTCTCGGGGGGAAAGGCGAAGACCGTTGCCGTGGTCAACGGGCTGATGGGGGGCGGAGTCACAATGAGCCCACTGGTGCAGATGTGAACCTGGGAGGAGGAACAGCAGGAGTCAGAGAAAGACTCCATTACCCAGAAGGCCGCATGGCTGACTGTTCTCTGGAGTCTACAAAGAACAGGAGGAGCTATGAAGACTATGAGGACTACACTATCCACCATGCACCTCTTCAGTAGGCGTCGTCGAAGCCGGGGAGGGGCGTGTCTTACCTGGGAGGGGCGTGGCCCACCTGTTAGGGGTGTGTCTCACCTGGGAGGGGCGTGTCTTACCTGGGAGGGATGTGTCTCACCTGGGAGGGGCGTGACCCACCTGGGAGGGGCGTGACCCACCTGTTAGGGGTGTGTCTCACCTGGGAGGGGGCGGAGCAGGACAGCCCCCCGCTGAGCTCCCCGATGCGCGCGGCGGCCGTGGGGTTGGAGGAGCTGATGAGCACCGGACCGCTGATCTCCATGGAGTGGCGCTGGGGGGGCGGCGCCAGCGAGGGCTTGTGGGACATGGTGAGGGAGGTGAACGAGTGCCTCTTCTTGGTGTTCTTCTTCTCCCCGGCCCCCCGCGGGGCCCCCGGGGACGCGCCCTCGGCCCAGTCCCCGCCGGGCTCCGAGGGCTTGTCCAGCTCCACCAGGTGGCGCCCCGCCGCGTTGAACTGGAGGAGGACGACCGGAGCCGTGAGCACCGTGCCGCGGGCTGGGGGTAGCCCACGCCTAGCGAGCTAAGGGCTAGCGCTGGTGCAGGTTAGCCCCGTCTAGCGAGCTAAGGGCTAGCGCTGGTGTAGGTTAGCCCACGCCTAGCGAGCTAAGGGCTAGCGCTGGTGCAGGTTAGCCCCGTCTAGCGAGCTAAGGGCTAGCGCTGGTGTAGGTTAGCCCACGCCTAGCGAGCTAAGGGCTAGCGCTGGTGCAGGTTAGCCCCGCCTAGCGAGCTAAGGGCTAGCGCTGGTGTGGGTTAGCCCACCCTAGCGAGCTAAGTGCTAGCGCTGGTGCAGGTTAGCCCACGCCTAGCGAGCTAAGGGCTAGCGCTGGTGTAGGTTAGCCCCGCCTAGAGAGCTAAGGGTTAATGGTGGTGCAGGTTAACCCACGCCTAGCGAGCTAAGGGCTAGCGCTGGTGTGGGTTAGCCCACCCTAGCAAGCTAAGTGCTAGCGATGGTGCAGGTTAGCCCACGCCTAGCGAGCTAAGGGCTAGCGCTGGTGTAGGTTAGCCCCGCCTAGCGAGCTAAGGGTTAATGGTGGTGCAGGTTAGCCCACGCCTAGCGAGCTAAGGGCTAGCGCTGGTGCGGGTTAGCCCACGCCTAGCGAGCTAAGGGCTAGCGCTGGTGCGGGTTAGCCCACGCCTAGCGAGCTAAGGACTAACGCTGGTGTGGGTTAGCCCCGCCTAGCGAGCTAAGGGCAAGCGCTGGTGTGGGTGCCTGCTCTCACACATCAAACACATGTATGGAGTCTGGGAGTTCGGCTGACTTACCTCAACGTAGGATATGGGGAATATCCCGATCTTATCCCCCAGCATGCCCTCTGCCCAGTTCTCATCCACCCGCCGGATAACGGTCAGGACATCGTCCTGAAAACGCAGACAAAAATAACAGCCTGTTAGCATACGAGCTACCAGAGGACATGTGATATCAGAGAGACAGAAGGTAATGTGATCTGGAGACTGAAGGTCATGTGATCTGGAGACAGAAGGTCATGTGATCTGGGGACCGAAGCTGTGAGAGAGAGGAACTGAGGGCAGAATAAAGCACTGTTTAATTAAAGGGAAGTCGAGGCAGAGCACTCTGGAGTTGAACCGCAGACGTCTAGTCAGCATCTCATCTTCACGGGAAGAAACTATTTAACAGCAGGGGGAGATTTAATTAAAGGAACATGGCCCGTTTAATGTTTTCTTGAATCCAAGCTTAAAGAACGCAGAACGCCTGATTTATAGTAGTCCCAGATACATACATCACAGTAAGGTGACACCACACCGTAACCAAGGTACACCATCATACCGTAACCAAGGTTCACCACCACACCGTAACCAAGGTTCACCACCACACCGTAACCAAGGTACACCATCACACCGTTACCATGGTACACCATCACACCGTAACCAGGGTACACCATCACAACGTAACCAAGGTACACCACCACACCGTAACCAAGGTACACCATCACACCGTTACCATGGTACACCATCACACCGTAACCAAGGTACACCATCACACCGTAACCAAGGTACATCATCACACCGTAACCATGGTACATCATCACACCGTAACCATGCTACACCATCACACCGTAACCATGCTACACCATCACACCGTAACCATGGTACACCATCACACCATAACCTTGGTACATCATCACACCTTAACCATGGTACATCATCACACCGTAACCATGGTACACCATCACACCGTAACCATGGTACACATCACACCGTAACAATGGTACATCAGCACAACGTAACCATGGTACACCATCACACCGTAACCATGGTAACTTGGAGAAGGGCAGGCTGTGATTGGCTCACCTTGGCGAAGGGCAGGCTGTGATTGGCTCACGTGGGAGAAGGGCAGGCTTTGATTGGCTCACCTTGGAGAAGGGCAGGCAGTCCTTGTCGGCCTCCTTGTCCTTGAGCTCGAAGTCGTAGAGGGCCTTGCACTGCGGCGGCGGCAGCGGCAGCGGCGTGATCACCTGCACGAAGTTGGTGGGGAAGAAGCCGCTGGCGCCCGCCGTCTCCCCGTGGAACCAGTTCTCATCCACCTGCCGCCGCAGGACGATCACGTCCCCCTTGGAGAACCGCAGGTCGCCCGACTCCTTGCCGTCGTAGTTGTAGAGCGCCTTGGCGCACGGGAGCTGGGCGACGCCCACCTGGGACAGGAAGGGGAGGAGTTAACACACACCCTGACACAGGAAGGGGGAGTCAACAAATGCCCTGAGACAGGAAGGAGGAGGAGTCAACAAACGCCCTGAGGCAGGAAGGGGGGGGACAGGAGACAGGTCATTAAGGAGGGGGTAGGGGTTAGACAGTACAGAGACAGGTCATTAAGGAGCAGGTAGGGGTTAGACAGTACAGAGACAGGTCATTAAGGAGCAGGTAGGGGTTAGACAGTACAGACACAGGTCATTAAGGAGCAGGTAGGGCTTAGACAGTACAGAGACAGGTCATTAAGGAGCAGGTAGGGGTTAGACAGTACAGACACAGGTCATTAAGGAGCAGGTAGGGCTTAGACAGTACAGAGACAGGTCATTAAGGAGCAGGTAGGGGTTAGACAGTACAGAGACAGGTCATTAAGGAGCAGGTAGAGGTTAGACAGTACAGAGACAGGTCATTAAGGAGCAGGTAGGGGTTAGACAGTACAGACAGGTCATTAAGGAGCAGGTAGGGGTTAGACAGTACAGAGACAGGTCATTAAGGAGCAGGTAGGGGTTAGACAGTACAGAGACAGGTCATTAAGGAGCAGGTAGGGGTTAGACAGTACAGGTGGACCGTGGGGACTTTTGGGAAGGAACCAAGAACCTTTGGTTGGGAGCGGGGGGTTGGACCCCAGTGGATCAGCGGACTAGAGGTCCAGCCTCTCTCTCTCCCTCTCTCTCTCTCGCCCCCTCTCTCTCTCTCTCTCTCGCCCCCTCTCTCTCTCTCTCTCTCTCTCTCTGGGCTGAGCCCTGAAAGACCCATTCAGGGGAAGGAGGGGGGGTGCATCAATGAGGCCTATTGAGGGAGGGGGGGGTCCCCCATGCAGCCTACACACAGTGACCAGAATGACAACCACCCCCAACACTGGAGGGAGAGCGAGAGAGGGAAGCAGTCCATGAACTCTCCCCCTACCATGAGACGCTTCATTAGGCTTCAACAGAGCAGCAGAGGCGCTCGCTCCCCCCCCTCTCTCTCTCTCTCTCTCTCTCTCTCTCTCTCTCTCTCTCTCTCTCTCTCTCTCTCTCTCTCTCTCTCTCTCTCTCTCTCTCTCTCTCTCTCTCTCTCTCTCTCTCTCTCTCTCTCTCTCTCTCTCTCTCTCTCTCCCTCTCTACCTCTCTCTACCTCTCTCCCTCCCTCTCTCCCTCCCTCCTCCGGAGGGGCTTGTATTGGTCTCAACTACACAGCTTGAAGAGCGCACAACGGACTGACACACTGTGGAACAGGTTTCAAACTACAAAACACTAACCCACAAATGTTTTATTCAAACTACACAACACCAACCCACAACTGTGATTCAAACTACTGTATTTTCTGCACTATAAGGCGCACCGGAGAATAGGCCGCAGCAGCTAAATTGAATGATGTGTACATATATAAGCCGCACTGGACTATAAGCCGCAGGTGTTTTAGTGTTACCATCAGGGCTGGCCCGAATGCCATTTTTTAGGCTTCGAATACTCGGTTTTTCCAAGCGAATATTCGAATACTCGTTCCAGAAAAAAACAACATCAAAAACAACATTAATAATCCCTATATACTCCCTGGAACCGATTTTGACAGTATCTGCATATTTTGTTGATGGAGGACAGATAGAGCCACCAGAGCTAGCCAGATAGCCTAGCAGAGCTAGCCAGATAGCCTAGCAGAGCTACTTCACACAACATCCTGTCTGCGGCGGCTCCGTCTCTCTCTCGCACAGCCATCTTCATCTGCCTCCGAGGGGTCAGAGGTCAACAGGAAGCAGTCAGACAGCACAGCGGGGGTCCTCTGAGCGCCCGTACAGCCCGGGGGGCCGGTCTGAATACCGATAGCGTGGGATCACTGTCCTCAGTGTGGAGGGGCGGACAGAGCCCCATTCAGACCCAGACACCTGCCCCGCCGCCTCCTCCAATCACAGCCCGCCTCCTCCAATCACAGCCCGCCCCCCGCCTCCTCCAATCACAGCCCGCCTCCTCCAATCACAGCCCGCCTCCTCCAATCACAGCCCGCCTCCTCCAATCACAGCCCGCCCCCCGCCTCCTCCAATCACAGCCCACCTCCCGCCTCGTCCAATCACAGCCCTCCGCCCGCCTCCTCCAATCACAGCCCTCCTCCTCCAATCACAGCCCTCCTCCTCCAATCACAGCCCGCCCCCCGCCTCCTCCAATCACAGCCCTCCTCCTCCAATCACAGCCCTCCTCCTCCAATCACAGCCCTCGTGTTGGTGTGGTTATTGAGTCACAGCAGGGGACCACAGCCGCCCTTTGGTTCCACCAGGTCAGCAGCCTGGGAGTCGGGGGGGCGTGGCCTCATGATAGCACACCTGGTGTTGACCTTGGCCCCTCCCATGTACTGATAGTCAGGTTAATAAGTCTCCATGTCTTATTCAGTATGAAGGATCTATGTTTAATGGGCCATGTGCAGGGAAAGCACACACACACACACACACACACACACACACACACACACACACACACACACACACACACACACACACACACACACACACACACACACACACACACACACACACACACACACACACACACACAGAGCGGGTGGACTGTGGCGTGTTGTAAAGGCTCGTTTAATCATTTACTGTACAGGGAGACACACAGAGATGAAGTGGTGAGGCCCAGGTAGAGAGATGAAGTGGTGAGGCCCAGGTAGAGAGATGAAGTGGTGAGGCCCAGGTAGAGAGATGAAGTGGTGAGGCCCAGGTAGAGAGATGAAGTGGTGAGGGCCAGGTAGAGAGATGAAGTGGTGAGGCCCAGGTAGAGAGATGAAGTGGTGAGGCCCAGGTAGAGAGATGAAGTGGTGAGGCCCAGGTAGAGAGATGAAGTGGTGAGGCCCAGGTAGAGAGATGAAGTGGTGAGGCCAGGTAGAGAGATGAAGTGGTGAGGCCAGGTAGAGAGATGAAGTGGTGAGGCCCAGGTAGAGAGATGAAGTGGTGAGGGCCAGGTAGAGAGATGAAGTGGTGAGGCCCAGGTAGTGAGATGAAGTGGTGAGGCCCAGGTAGAGAGATGAAGTGGTGAGGCCCAGGTAGAGAGATGAAGTGGTGAGGCCCAGGTAGAGAGATGAAGTGGTGAGGCCCAGGTAGAGAGATGAAGTGGTGAGGGCCAGGTAGAGAGATGAAGTGGTGAGGCCCAGGTAGAGATTGTGACGGTTCCCTGTATGTTGTGTCTTCCATTGGTTTCTAGGACTGGGGAGCAGAGACCTAGGCCTACTTAATTGGTCATTAGGAGGGATTGGCGTGCACCTGGGCCCGGGTGCCAACGCCCTATAAGAGTCTGCTTCCCCAGTCCTTCCCTCTCTGTTCTTTTCAGCTCCCTAGCCATGCACACCTTTCAACACTTATGTTAAAACAACACACACACCTATAATCCACTCATGCATACACACTCCACACTACGGACTTACTGACTTCCACATCCCATACTTTTATTATAAGTTGAGCACTTGGATTGGTTTGGTTTGATTAAAATACTTATTTTGATTGGGAAACTGTTGTCTCCCGTCTTTTTGTTGTGTAGCCTGGCGCCCCTAGGCCAGGTGCGTAACAAGATGAAGTGGTGAGGCCCAGGTAGAGAGATGAAGTGGTGAGGCCCAGGTAGAGAGATGAAGTGGTGAGGGCCAGGTAGAGAGATGAAGTGGTGAGGCCCAGGTAGAGAGATGAAGTGGTGAGGCCCAGGTAGAGAGATGAAGTGGTGAGGCCCAGGTAGAGAGATGAAGTGGTGAGGCCCAGGTAGAGAGATGAAGTGGTGAGGCCCAGGTAGAGAGATGAAGTGGTGAGGCCCAGGTAGAGAGATGAAGTGGTGAGGCCCAGGTAGAGAGATGAAGTGGTGAGGGCCAGGTAGAGAGATGAAGTGGTGAGGCCCAGGTAGAGAGATGAAGTGGTGAGGCCCAGGTAGAGAGATGAAGTGGTGAGGCCCAGGTAGAGAGATGAAGTGGTGAGGCCCAGGTGGAGAGATGAAGTGGTGAGGGCCAGGTAGAGAGATGAAGTGGTGAGGCCCAGGTAGAGAGATGAAGTGGTGAGGGCCAGGTAGAGAGATGAAGTGGTGAGGCAGGTGGAGGTCTACAGGTGGAGGTCTACAGGTGGAGCTCTACAGGTGGAGGTCTACAGGTGGAGGTCTACAGGTGGAGCTCTACAGGTGGAGGTCTACAGGTGGAGCTCTACAGGTGGAGGTCTACAGGTGGAGGTCTACAGGTGGAGCTCTACAGGTGGAGCTCTACAGGTGGAGCTCTACAGGTGGAGCTCTACAGGTGGAGCTCTACAGGTGGAGCTCTACAGGTGCGTCTGCCTCGAGGCGTTCAGGAGCCTCAGAGGATCAGAACTACAGACCTCTGGAACAGCAGCTGACAGACAGACAGGGTGAGGACAGACAGACAGACAGGGTGAGGACAGACAGACAGACAGACAGACAGACAGACAGACAGACAGACGAGCTGCGGACTGGGCATCCATTCTGAGCCGTGAGGACAAGACCTGACAGGTTGAGCAGATCCCAGAAACACAGACGACACGCAGACACATTCCTCAGGGGAAGACAGGCCACCCTGCGCACACACACACACACACACACACACACACACACACACACACACACACACACACACACACACACACACACACACACACACACACACACACACACACACACACACACACACACACACACACACACACACACGGCATGTGTTCTGGGACTGGTTCTGTGTGTTACGCTGCCCATTGGTTACCATGGAAACAAAGTGTAACAGCACCATCATACCCGTTTAGGAAACGTGTCAAATATCAATAAAAAGCTGCCGAATACACACACACACACACACACACCCTCACATCCTACACCCTACACACTCACTTCCAAAACCCGCACACCCTACACACTCACACCCTACACTCACACCCTACACAGCTGGAGACTCACATCCCCATACACAAAAACCTCATATGCACAGTGTGTGTCTGTCTCTTTCTGTGTGTGTGTTGTGTGTGTGTGCACGTGCGTACGTGTGTGTGTGTGAGGTCAGCAGTGCGGCTGGAGGTGGAGGCTCGTGGGATGATGTCATCAGAGAGGGCCACAGTGTGACTCATCAACCTCAGCCAGAGAGAGCAGGAATGTTAATGACATGGCCCCTCCCACAACGCATTCCTCCCCTCTGGGGGGAGGGAGAGAGGGGAAGAGAGAGAGAGAGAGAGAGAGAGAGAGAGAGAGAGAGAGAGAGAGAGAGAGAGAGAGAGAGAGAGAGAGAGAGAGAGAGAGATTCCTCCTCTCTTGAACCCCGTCCACTACTAAGTGCAGGATGGAGGAAGCAGACAAACAAAGTCGTAAAAAAAAAAAAAAGGTTCAGGGAAAGTCCAGACGGCTATAGCCTCTAGGAGAGGGGGGAGAGAGGAGGAGAGAGGAGGAGGGGGCGGGGGGGGAGAGAGGAGCCAGGGGGGGAGAGAGAGGAGGGGGGGGGGGGGGGGTGTAACATGTGTGAACAGAGGCGGTGCAGTGGGGCATTCCTCAGAGCGACGTCGGCAGCCGGTCTGGGCCAGACCTTTGATCTGCTCTTTATGTCGGCAGAGTCTCCGACCTGCCCATCACTAGGTTAACCCCTCCCCCCATCACTAGGTTAGCCCCTCCCCCCATCACTAGGTTAGCCCCTCCCCCCATCACTAGGTTAGCCCCTCCCCCCATCACTAGGTTAACCCCTCCCCCCATCACTAGGTTAACCCCTCCCCCCATCACTAGGTTAACCCCTCCCCCCATCACTAGGTTAGCCCCTCCCCCCATCACTAGGTTAACCCCTCCCCCCATCACTAGGTTAACCCCTCCCCCCATCACTAGGTTAACCCCTCCCCCCATCACTAGGTTAGCCCCTCCCCCCATCACTAGGTTAACCCCTCCCCCCATCACTAGGTTAACCCCTCCCCCCATCACTAGTTTAAGTACACTCTGTAACCCCCGGTGGGACTCCCCCCCCCCCCCCCCCCCCCCTCCCCCGGGCCCCCGGTGGTACCCCCACCCTGCCCCCCCTGGGGGGCCCCCTGCCCGGCCCACAGATGGGCCCCCACCCCGGCCCCCCGGACCCCTGTGGAGAGCGGACTCACCCGCAGCAGGCTGTTCTTGGTCTGGGCGCGCTGGGGCTGAGCGGCGGCCGGGGCTCCGGGCTCCCGGGGACCCGGGGGGCCGGGCCCCGCCGCGGCGCTGGGGCCGGCGGGGGGGGCGGGGCCAGGGCGGCGCGGCCGCTGCTTGATGCCGTCCAGCAGCCGCACCAGCAGGATGTTGCTGGGCAGCGCGTCCACGGGCGTGCCCACCAGCGTGCGGCACTCGGGGCAGCGCAGCTCGGGCCGCGAGCCCACGATGCCCAGCAGGCAGCGGCGGCAGAAGGTGTGCTGGCAGGGCAGCACCTTGGCCGAGGCGTCCAGGCGCTCCAGGCACACGGGGCACTCCAGGAGGTCTAGGAGCACCGACTCCTCCATCGCCACGGGACCCAGAGCAGCCGTCACGTCACGCCCATCCTGGGCTAGGGGGAGGGGGGGGAGGGCATGGCCTGGAGGGCACAGAACAGCTGGTCAGAACACTGGGGAACAGCTGGAGAACAGCTGGTCAGAACACTGGGGAACAGCTGGAGAACAGCTGGTCAGAACACTGGGGAACAGCTGGAGAACAGCTGGTCAGAACACTGGGGAACAGAGAGAACAGCTGGTCAGAACACTGGGGAACAGCTGGAGAACAGCTGGTCAGAACACTGGGGAACAGAGAGAACAGCTGGTCAGAACACTGGGGAACAGCTGGAGAACAGCTGGTCAGAACACTGGGGAACACTGGGGAACAGCTGGAGAACAGAGAGAACAGCTGGTCAGAACACTGGGGAACAGCTGGTCAGAACACTGGGGAACAGCTGGTCAGAACACTGGGGAACAGCTGGTCAGAACACTGGGGAACAGCTGGTCAGAACACTGGGGAACAGCTGGTCAGAACACTGGGGAACAGCTGGTCAGAACACTGGGGAACAGCTGGTCAGAACACTGGGGAACAGCTGGTCAGAACACTGGGGAACAGCTGGAGAACAGCTGGTCAGAACACTGGAGAACACTGGAGAACACTGGAGAACAGCTGGAGAACAGCTGGTCAAAATACTGGAGAACACTGGAGAACAGCTGGTCAGACCACTGGAGAACAGCTGGTCAGGTAGAGTTATCTACATCAACAGCTATCTACTGTTACCTTAACAGTAGATGGGGCCCACGGTGGAGCTATGAGTGTAACAGTAGATGGGGCCCATGGTGAAGCTATCTACATCAACAGCTATCTACTGCTACCTTAACAGTAGATGGGGCCCACGGTGGAGCTTATAGAGTAACAGTAGCTGGGGCCCACGGTGGAGCTATGAGGGTAGCAGTAGATGTGGCCCACGGTGGAGCTTATAGAGTAACAGTAGCTGGGGCCCACGGTGGAGCTATGAGTGTAACATAGATGGGTCCCACGGTGGAGCTATGAGGGTAGCAGTAGATGTGGCCCACGGTGGAGCTTATAGAGTAACAGTAGATGGGGCCCACGGTGGAGCTATGAGTGTAACATAGATGGGTCCCAAGGTGGAGCTATGAGGGTAGCAGTAGATGGGGCCCACGGTGGAGCTTATAGAGTAACAGTAGATGGGGCCCACGGTGGAGCTATGAGTGTAACATAGATGGGTCCCACGGTGGAGATATGAGTGTAGCAGTAGATGGGGCCCACGGTGGAGCTATGAGGGTAACAGTAGATGGGGCCCACAGTGGCGACACACACACACACACACACACACACACACACACACACACACACACACACACACACACACAAGTTGGTGCTAACTTGCAATGCTAGGTGGGCTTCAAACACATCATGTCCGTTATAAAGTAACAGCAAGTACATGTTTAAGTACATGTTAACATGAAAAAATACATTTTACTTCGAAATCCAAGACTTTAATTAAGAAAGTTACCTCCTCCAAAACAAGAGTCCTCTCCTTCCAAAACAAGAGTCCTCTCTTCTCTCCTTCCAAAACAAGAGTCCTCTCTTCTCCAAAACAAGAGTCCTCTCTTCTCCAAAACAAGAGTCCTCTCCTCCAAAACAAGACTCTTCTCCTCCAAAACAAGAGTCCCCTCTTTCGGCTCCTCGCCTCGCGCTGTTAGCAGAGCTAGCGGGGTCGCGCGCTGACTTCTGTTACTCCAGTTGACGACTCCCCAAAGCACTATCCACGCACTTGCAGTACTTCGCAGTACTACTACGTGTACTACTGCAGTAATACGCGCACGCGAGCCGGCAGTATCACTCGGTACTACTCGGAGTCGGACCTCCAGCCGCCATGACGAGA
The DNA here is from genome assembly GCF_031168955.1 of Gadus macrocephalus. Taxonomy (NCBI): domain Eukaryota; kingdom Metazoa; phylum Chordata; class Actinopteri; order Gadiformes; family Gadidae; genus Gadus; species Gadus macrocephalus. Next base: position 666,155 of record NC_082393.1, read on the forward strand.
AAACTAGTAGTGAGGAACAGGAAGGGGAGACGGGGGAGGGGAGAGGGGAGGAGTTAGAGGAGGGGGAGAGGAGAGAGTGGAAGGGGGAGGAGAGAGGGGAGGAGAGGAGGGGAGAGAGGGAAGGGGAGAGAGGAGGAGAGATTGGGAGGGGCTGCAAGCGGGGAGGAGGAGGAGGGAGAGGGGAGGAGGAGAAGTCCGGCTGTGATTGGCATAATGATGTGTCCGAAACTCAGCGTTTGGTTTCAACAGCAAACTAACTAGTTGATCTATCTCTGGTTTAGTTGATCTATCTCTGGTTTAGTTGATCTATCTCTGGTTTAGTTGATCTATATCTGGTTTAGTTGATCTATCTCTGGTTTAGTTGATCTATCTCTGGTTTAGTTGATCTATCTCTGGTTTAGTTGATCTATCTCTGGTTTAGTTGATCTATCTCTGGTTTAGTTGATCTATCTCTGGTTTAGTTGATCTATCTCTGGTTGATCCATCTCGAGTTTAGTTCATCGATCTCTGGTTTAGTTCATCTATCTCTGGTTTAGTTCATCCATCTCGAGTTTAGTTCATCGATCTCTGGTTTAGTTCATCTATATCTGGTTTAGTTGATCTATCTCTGGTTTAGTTGCTCTATCTCTGGTTTAGTTGATCTATCTCTGGTTTAGTTGCTCTATCTCTGGTTTAGTTGATCTATCTCTGGTTTAGTTGCTCTATCTCTGGTTTAGTTGATCTATCTCTGGTTTAGTTGCTCTATCTCTGGTTTAGTTGATCTATATCTGGTTTAGTTGATCTATCTCTGGTTTAGTTGATCTATCTCTGGTTTAGTTGATCTATCTCTGGTTTAGTTGCTCTATCTCTGGTTTAGTTGATCTATCTCTGGTTTAGTTGCTCTATCTCTGGTTTAGTTGATCTATATCTGGTTTAGTTGATCTATCTCTGGTTTAGTTGATCTATCTCTGGTTTAGTTGATCTATCTCTGGTTTATCATCCTAAAGTCAAACCCCTTCAGATCAGAAAATAAGGAGGTTTCCTCTGCATGCTGAGGGAGAGGGGGGAGGAGGAGGAGGGGAGAGAGAGGAGGAGGGGGAGGAGAGGGAGGAGGAGGAGAGGGAGGAGGAGAGGGAGGGGGAGGAGGGGAGGGTGAGAAGGAGAGGGGAGGAACTCGCAATGCACCCTCTGAGACACCACCACCTCCCACCACCACCTCTCACCACCACCTCCCCCTCCCTCCTAAGACAACATACAACATTTTACATAAACACAAATAAGACAACATACACCAATAAGACATAAACGAAAATAAGACAACATTTGACATTAAACAGTTACACATACACAAATGAGAACACACAACATTCATCAACACACACTCCCCCCCCCCCACACACACACACAGGTCTTGCCCCCCCCCCCACCTAGAGAAAATCCGTCATCTGAACAGCTCAGTAGAGTTGTTAAGTCTGAGTCAGAAATTTAGGATAACAGATGTTAAAGAAGTAGAAGAAGGAAAGTAAATCATGGCTACTCCCTCAACATACTAACGATAAAGGATGACCACAGGTTGATGTTTTTAGCTTGCGCGCCATGCATGCTGGCCACAGATTTCTCTAGCTTAGCCAGATCTATAACTGTGTTCACCCAGTGTTGATAAGAAAGATCATGAGGTGCTTTCCATCTCTGTGCTATTAGCTTTTGGGCAGCAGTAAGGCCGACCAGAAACCAGCGTTGGTGCATCAAAGAAAGATCCAAACCAGTGACATCGTTCAGCAATAGGACAGTTGGGGAGCAGGGGATGGTACGCTCAAGCACTTTAGACATTCTGTTGGACACCATACTCCAAAAGTCTCTCACACCAGGGCAATCCCAGACCATGTGAACAAAGGTTCCTGTGGTTCCTAAAGAGCATAGCTGACAGTTGGGAGATGGATTTAATTTCATCAAAAATAATTTACGCAGAGTGCAGTAGAGTCTGTGTGCAAAGTTATAATGAATCATCTGATTGGGATTACGAGATGCTAGGTCAATCTTTGACCAGACTATGGACCAATTGATTGTGGAAGGTGCCATTGAGAGATCATGGCTCCAGCGACTATCCAACTGCAGAGTTTTTTCTGCGCGTTTAGAAAGGAACGTGTGAAGGGCGGACACCAAGCCTTGGGTAGAAAGATTTCCACATATTTTATGGATTGGATGAGGTTCCAAGTTTCCCCCCAGGGGACTCCGTGTGCCCGTAAGGCACTGCGGAGTTGTAGGTAGGAGGAAAAAGAAGTGCCCGGTCGGTTGGAATGAGATTTCAGGTCTTGAAAAGATCTGAGAGTATTATCTGATGTGATGTCCGAAAGGGTATTGATCCCCTTATCACTCCATTGAGGGAACAAAATCAGGTGACCACCCAAGCAAAGGGAAAGATTATTAAATAAAGGAAGGTGAGGATGGAGTGTGATTCCACTGTTCTCCATGTGGCGACCAAATGTGATATTAAAGAGCAAATTTGGATTTGCAGGTTTTGATAGGGATGTTAGAGTAAATTAAGTCCTGAAGCCTATGTGGTTTAACTAGATTTTCTTCTAAAGAACGCCAGGCTACCTGTGCCGTCGGATTTAACCAGGTATGTAGAGGTCGGATAGCCTGGCACCGCCCACATACCTTCTGCTCAATTTTCATTTCACTTCAGTACAAATGAAATGAAGTACGATGGTCTTGTAGGACCAGGCTAGAGGTCGGAGTGTTGAGGACCAAAAATAAGATTGGAAATTTGGAAACTCAAGACCACCAGAAAGTTTATGCCGCTGCAAGATGGACATTTTGACCCGTGGGCGTTTCCCTTTCCAGACATATCTAGAGACGAATTCATGCAGTTTCTCCCAGTGTCCAACAGGGGGTGCTAAGGGCAGCATTGTACTACAGAAGTTTACCCGCGGTAGGATGTTCATTTTGATAATAGAAGCTCTCGCTCGAAATGAATTGGGGATGGATGACCAACGCTCCAAATCACCTTCCACCTGCCTGAGGGTCGAGTTGTAGTTAAAAGAGACCGTGGTTTGTATTGTAGCAAAAATAGATAAACCTAAGTATTTAAACTGGTCAACCACTGGAATATCGATTGGTAAAGAAAGACGCTTGTCACATAGAATCATTAAGAGGAAGAAGAGCCGACTTGAACCAGTTTATTTTATACCCAGATATACTCCCGAATTTATTAAAAATAGACAGAATATGTGGTGTAGACTTAATTGCATCTCCAAGATAGAGTAATACATCATCACAATAAAGAGAGATGAACTGGTCTGTTCCATGAACCGTAATAGGCATACACTTTTACTATAGACAAAACATAATCCTATTGTTAATGTAGACCAACATACACTCTTATTATAGACAAAACATAATCCTATTGTTAATGTTGACCAGCATATTCTATTGTTATTATAGACAAAACATATTCTATTGTTATAGACAAAACATATTCTATTGTTAAAGACAAAACATATTCTATTGTTATATTGTGTTGTGTCTGTTGTCTGGCTGTTATATTGTGTTTTGTCTGTTGTGTGTGTGCCTGTTATATTGTTATAACAGAGTCAGAAACACTGAAAGAGAGGAATACAGACGCTCCGTTTGTTAAAAAAGGGTTTTATTTTATAGAAAGAATAATATTTTTCCCATTTCACGGGAACTCATACAGTCGTGTCAGTGGAACATATATATCGTGTTAGCTCCCTCGGTACATCACCATGGCAACCAGACAGACCATCACTGATCTTCAGAAAGTCTTGTGTTGAATAAACAAGTAGAAACAGGTAGAAAAGAAAAGGTGTTCAAGTGGCCTACAGTCTGTCTGCTAGCTCGTAGGAATAGAGGTTCAACTGGTTGTGTGTCATCATGGCGGGTGGAGAACGGGTGGAGAACTACACCCTGCTACTCAGGTGGAGGAGTGAGACGGTGCTGGTGTATGAGTAGAGAAGTCCTCAACCAGGTCCTCTGAACAACATCACAACGTGAACGTGTGGAAAGCAGAACCAGAATCCTGGAAGATCCTGGAGCGTGGAACATCGTTTAGAACAAGGTGTCCAAGCAAAGAACCAAACAACACATTTTAAGACACACACACACACACACACACACACACACACACACACACACACACACACACACACACACACACACACACACACACACACACACACACACACACACACACACACACACACACACGTATGTGTGCGACAGAAGGGGGAGGGGCAGACCTTTGGTTAGTAAGAACACACACTGGTTAATGCACTTCCTGTAGCAACATTACTCCTGGTGTCAGGGAGTGGAGGAACAGGCCGCGGCCATCGTGGGACCGCATTACCCATCATGCAAGTGTGCCTGAAACACTTTCAGATGTGACGCTACGACGACGCCCCATGCAAAGACCTTCTGTCCCGGGAAGACCTCGGAAGACCGGGACAAGACCGGGACAAGACCGGCTACTCGTCATTATCTAGGAGAGAGAGGACAAGGAGAGAGGGAACAAGGTGAGAGGGAACAAGGAGAGAGAGGTAACCAGGATAGAGAGGGAACCAGGATAGAGAGGGAACCAGGAGAGAGGGAACAAGGAGAGAGAGGGAACCAGGAGAGAGAGGGAACCAGGAGAGAGGGAACAAGGGGAGAGGGAACAAGGAGAGAAAGGGAACCAGGAGAGAGAGGGAACCAGGAGAGAGAGGGAACCAGGAGAGAGGGAACAAGGAGAGAGAGGGAACCAGGAGAGAGGGAACAAGGAGAGGGAGGGAACCAGGAGAGGGAGGGTACCAGGGGAGAGGGAACAAGGAGAGAGAGGGAACCAGGAGAGAGGGAACAAGGAGAGAGAGGGAACCAGGAGAGAGAGGGAACCAGGAGAGAGGGAACAAGGAGAGAGAGGGAACCAGGGGAGAGGGAACAAGGAGAGAGAGGGAACCAGGAGAGAGAGGGGACCAGGAGAGAGGGAACAAGGAGAGAGAGGGAACCAGGAGAGAGAGGGAACCAGGAGAGAGAGGGAACCAGGAGAGAGGGAACAAGGAGAGAGGGAACAAGGAGAGAGAGGGAACCAGGAGAGAGAGGGAACCAGGAGAGAGGGAACAAGGAGAGAGAGGGAACCAGGAGAGGGAGGGTACCAGGGGAGAGGGAACCAGGAGAGAGAGGGAACCAGGAGAGAGGGAACAAGGAGAGAGAGGGAACCAGGGGAGAGGGAACCAGGGGAGAGGCTGTCAGACAGGCTGTTTCTATCCCTCCCTGCGGCAGTGTGAGAGGACCCACCTTCCTGGTAGGCCCCGTCGGCCATGACGAGGTGCAGGATGTTGGGGTACAGGTGCTGGTGCTGGGTCCCCAGGATGCTGAGCACCAGGCTGGAGCCCAGCTCGATGCTCTCCTCCTCGTCCTCGTGGATGGCCTAGCACAGGGAGCCCGTCACATGACCAGTCACATGACGGCACACATGACGCCTCACATGACCCGTCACATGACGCCTCACATGACTTGTCACATGATCCCCGTCACATGATCCCCGTCACATGAAAATGAGGGGGCATTTAGGAGGAGGTGTGGGGGTTGAGGGGGTCTGGGAGGGTTGAGGGGGGTCCTCACCTTGATCTTGTTGTAGGCCTCGATGAAGTTCTCGAAGCCCATGAGCTGCTCCAGGTTGAAGCGCAGCTCCTCCAGACGGCTGAAGATGCTGTCCTGGTGCTGCTGCTGCTGCTCTGCCTCCTCCCCACTGCTGTCTGGGGGGGGGGGGGGGGGGCATGACATCATTACCTAGAGTCTAATGACATCATTACCTAGAGTCTAATGACATCATTACCTAGAGTCTAATGACATCATTACCTAGAGTCTAATGACATCATTACCTAGAGTCTAATGGCATCATTACCTAGAGTCTAATGGCATCATTACCTAGTCTAATGACATCATTACCTAGTCTAATGACATCATTACCTAGAGTCTAATGACATCATTACCTAGAGTCTAATGGCATCATTACCTAGTCTAATGGCATCATTACCTAGAGTCTAATGACATCATTACCTAGAGTCTAATGACATCATTACCTAGAGTCTAATGACATCATTACCTAGAGTCTAATGACATCATTACCTAGAGTCTAATGGCATCATTACCTAGAGTCTAATGGCATCATTACCTAGAGTCTAATGACATCATTACCTAGAGTCTAATGACATCATTACCTAGAGTCTAATGGCATCATTACCTAGTCTAATGACATCATTACCTAGAGTCTAATGACATCATTACCTAGAGTCTAATGACATCATTACCTAGAGTCTAATGACATCATTACCTAGAGTCTAATGACATCATTACCTAGAGTCTAATGACATCATTACCTAGAGTCTAATGGCATCATTACCTAGTCGAATGGCATCATTACCTAGAGTCTAATGACATCATTACCTAGAGTCTAATGGCATCATTACCTAGAGTCTAATGACATCATTACCTAGAGTCAAATGACATCATTACCTAGAGTCTAATGACATCATTACCTAGAGTCTAATGACATCATTACCTAGAGTCTAATGACATCATTACCTAGAGTCTAATGGCATCATTACCTAGAGTCAAATGACATCATTACCTAGAGTCTAATGACATCATTACCTAGAGTCTAATGACATCATTACCTAGAGTCTAATGACATCATTACCTAGAGTCTAATGGCATCATTACCTAGAGTCTAATGACATCATTACCAAGAGTCTAATGGCATCATTACCTAGAGTCTAATGACATCATTACCTAGAGTAATGATGTCTAATGACATCATTACCTAGAGTCTAATGACATCATTACCTAGTCTAATGACATCATTACCTAGTCTAATGACATCATTACCTAGAGTCTAATGACATCATTACCTAGTCTAATGACATCATTACCTAGAGTCTAATGACATCATTACCTAGAGTCTAATGACATCATTACCTAGAGTCTAATGACATCATTACCTAGAGTCTAATGACATCATTACCTAGAGTCTAATGACATCATTACCTAGTCTAATGACATCATTACCTAGAGTCTAATGACATCATTACCTAGAGTCTAATGACATCATTACCTAGAGTCTAATGACATCATTACCTAGAGTCTAATGACATCATTACCTAGTCTAATGACATCATTACCTAGAGTCTAATGACATCATTACCTAGAGTCTAATGACATCATTACCTAGAGTCTAATGACATCATTACCTAGTCTAATGACATCATTACCTAGTCTAATGACATCATTACCTAGAGTCTAATGACATCATTACCTCATTGTGTCAGTCAGGGTGGAAGGGTAAGGGTAATACCATCATAACATCATGACATCATTAATCACCTGAGTGCCACTCCTCGTTGAGCTGACTGTTTCTGCTGTGCTCCTCCTCTTCCTCCTCCTGCTGCTCTTCCTCCTCCACACCGTTGGTCAGCAGATCTTCCACCTCCTCATCTCCAGGGCTTCCATTGGACTCCTCCTCCTCCTCCTCCTCCTCCTCCCCCTCCTCCTCTTCCTCCTCTTCCTCCTCATCATCGTCCTCCACCATGTGGTTCAGCTCCTCCTCCTCCTCAGGAGCCCCTCCCCCCTCCTCCTCCTCCTCAGAAGCTCCTCCCCCCTCTAGGAGGGGCGGGGCTGCACAGCCTTCTGGGTTCCCGTTGAAGTCTCCTTCTCGCTCCTCCTCTTCCTCTGGGGGGCTCCTGGGGAAGTCCCCGCCCTCCTCCTCTTCCTCCTGGAGGAGTCGCTCCATGGAGGCCCTGAGTTCCCTCAGGTCCTCATCCTCGTAGCCGCTGGCAACACAGCAGCCTCTGGTTAGCACTGCTAACTAGCCGACATACAGCAGGCCGCTAACTAAGCTTAGCTGTAGCATGCAGAATGCTGCTACTAGGCTAACACGGTACACAGCCATGTCAGCCACACAGCGTACTGGGAGCAAGGCTCACAAGCTACGCAGCATAGCGAGCTCTCGCAGCATGGTAGCAATAGCAGCTACATATGAAACATAACCTCATTAGATATATTAACAGCGTGATGGTTTCTCCTGTAGATACCAGTACGGCCCACTAGGGGACTGCTTTGATATCTCAACTTTCTGGACTCACTCCTCAGCCTCTGATTGGTCGTCTTCCTTAGCCTCCAGGTGGTTGTCGGGGGCAACGGCCGGGTCATCGCCGGGGGCGACCGTGGAGCTGAAGAGGAGACTCAGGTCGGGCAGAGAGCAGGTCCTCAGCATCTACACACACACACACACACACACACACACACACACACACACACACACACACACACACACACACACACACACACACACACACACACACACACACACACACACACACACCTCTGCTGTGTATTATAATAATCACGTGGCAATAGCAGCGTGAGCCGTTACGCAGATACGCAGTGTGGCTCTGTGTGTATGAGTGTGTGTATGAGTGTGTGTAGCGTTGTGTGTGTAGCGGTGTGTGTGTAGCGGTGTGTGTAGCGGTGTGTGTAGCGGTGTGTGTGTAGCGGTGTTTGTAGCGTTGTGTGTGTAGCGGTGTGTGTGTAGCGGTGTGTGTAGCGGTGTGTGTAGCGGTGTGTGTGTAGCGGTGTGTGTAGCGGTGTGTGTAGCGGTGTGTGTGTATGAGTGTGTGTAGCGTTGTGTGTGTAGCGGTGTGTGTGTAGCGGTGTGTGTGTAGCGGTGTGTGTAGCAGTGTGTGTGTAGCAGTGTGTGTGTAGCAGTGTGTGTGTAGCGGTGTGTGTACTAGTGTGTATAGCAGTGTGTGTAGCGGTGTGTGTGTAGCGTTGTGTGTGTAGCGTTGTGTGTGTAGCGGTGTGTGTGTAGCGCTGTGTGTGTAGCGCTGTGTGTGTATCGTGTGTGTAGCAGTGTGTGTATCAGTGTGTGTAGCGGTGTGTGTGTATCGTGTGTGTAGCAGTGTGTGTATCAGTGTGTGTAGTGGTGTGTGTGTAGCAGTGTGTGTAGCAGTGTGTGTAGCGGTGTGTGTAGCAGTGTGTGTATCAGTGTGTGTAGCGGTGTGTGTAGCGGTGTGTGTAGCGGTGTGTGTATCAGTGTGTGTAGTGGTGTGTGTGTAGTGGTGTGTGTGTAGCGCTGTGTGTGTAGCGCTGTGTGTGTATCGTGTGTGTAGCAGTGTGTGTAGCAGTGTGTGTAGTGGTGTGTGTGTAGCGGTGTGTGTGTAGTGGTGTGTGTGTAGCGCTGTGTGTGTATCGTGTGTGTAGCAGTGTGTGTATCAGTGTGTGTAGCGGTGTGTGTAGCGGTGTGTGTAGCGGTGTGTGTAGCGGTGTGTGTAGCAGTGTGTGTAGCGGTGTGTGTAGCGGTGTGTGTAGCAGTGTGTGTAGCGGTGTGTGTAGCGGTGTGTGTAGCGTGTGTGTAGCGGTGTGTGTAGCGGTGTGTGTAGCGGTGTGTGTAGCGGTGTGTGTGTAGTGGTGTGTGTGTAGCGCTGTGTGTGTATCGTGTGTGTATCGTGTGTGTATCAGTGTGTGTATCAGTGTGTGTAGCGGTGTGTGTAGCGGTGTGTGTAGCGGTGTGTGTAGCGGTGTGTGTAGCAGTGTGTGTAGCGGTGTGTGTAGCGGTGTGTGTAGCGGTGTGTGTAGCGGTGTGTGTAGTGACACCTCATCGTTCATGGTGCTATAAATACCCCAGCAGCTCCCAGAACATCTGCCCCACGCCCACCATCACCTGCCCTCTGCCACGCCCTCTGGGTCACCGTGACGACCGCCCCCCCCCCACCCCTCCTCCCTTTGGACCGAAGCCATCTCAATGAACCCCGCTCCCTGTGTGCGCGTGCGTGCGTGTGCGTGCGTGCGTGCGTGCGTGTCACCTTGGGGTTGGGGGAGTCGAACAGGCCGGCCGACAGCCCCAGCAGGAGGTCCCGGTGCTGGGAGGAGCGCAGGGGGGAGACGGAGCGGGAGCGCGACGCCAGGGAGCAGGAGGAGTCGTCCAGGGAGGACTGGGCCGAGAGGAGGGCCAGGGTCCGCCGGTGGGCGGGGCTACACAGCCGCGAGAAGAGAGGCTCCTCCCACGGGGGCGGGGCTAGGAGGGGAGAGAGGAGAGGAGGAGGAGGAGGGGGAGGAGGAAGTGGAGGAGGAGGAGGAGGAGGAGGAGGAGGAGCGACAGATTTAACAACCAAAGACCCCTCCCCCCTCCCTACGTTTCTGTGATTGACGGGCAGGCTGGGTCCTCTGATGTCCAACCATCCCTTTAACCAGACCCCTGCCGACGGACCCAGAGACCCCCGGTTGTGTTGATGGGCTTCGTTCCGTCTTGAGCCTCAACATGACTTCTCAATAAAGATGTTTTCCAGGCGGCCTGCGTCTCAGGAGGCAGAGCGGGTCGACGTAACCTGAAGGTTGCTGGTTGATCCCCGGCTCCTCCTAGAGGGTGGAGGTGTCCCTGAGCGAGACGCCTCCCCCTGAGCGCTCCTGACCAGCTGGCTGTCGCCCTGCGGGGCCGACTCCACCAGCGGGGTGTGAATGTGTGAATGAAGGGGTGAATGTGAGGCAGTGTTGCAGAGCGCTGTGAGCGGCCACTGGTTGGTAAAGCGCGGTCTAAACGCTGTCTCTTTACCGTTACTCCTGGGCCGATGAGCAGAGATGAACGGAGAGACTCACCTGCTGGGTCGGGGGGCTTCTCCGCCGTCTCTGCTGGGGCCACGGCGCCCTCTGGTGGCCTGAGAGAGAACCACAGCTCAGCCTCCAGCGGGACCCTGTGTGTGTGTGTGTGTGTGTGTGTGTGTGTGTGTGTGTGTGTGTGTGTTCTATCGCCATGGTGACTCACTGGGGGGGCGGCGGCTGCCAGACCTGCTTCACCTCAGCGGGGGGGCGTGCACGTTGCTGCGTGCACGCCCCCAGAACCACGGCCTCCAGGTCCAGGGGGTCTGCAGGGTCAGAGGTCAGAGAGGCGTGATGACTGAGTGTCCGACTGTCTGTCTCTGTGATTGTCCGTCCGTCCGTCCGTCTCTGACTGTCCGTCCGTCCGTCCGTCCGTCCGTCCGTCCGTCCGTCTGTCCATCCGTCTGTCCGTCCGTCCGTCCGTCCGTCTGTCTGTCTGTCCCACTAACCCAGGATCTCTGTGAGGTCAGAGGTCGCTCCAGGTCCGGTGTCCGCCCCGGGTCCAGCACCAGGACCCTGATCCAGGTCAGGGACGGGAGCCGTGACCCCCCCCTCCTCCTGACCTCTGACCCGGGGGTCCGAGGGGGGAGCAGCGGGCGGGCTGGGTCCCTCCCCCTCCCCCAGGTGGGAGTTATCTGGGAGGAGCAATCAATTAACAATCAATTAACAATCAATTAACAATCATCAATCAATCCTGGAGGATTAAGACACAGGTCCTCCCCGAGGGGAGGGGCTAGTCTAGGTTAGGCTCTTCTGATTGGCTGATATCGGCACGGTGCGGTACACTGTATAGGTTGGAGGAGGAGGAGGAGGAGGAAGAGGAAGAGGAAGAGGAAGAGGAGGAGGTGGAGGAGGTGGAGGAGGGAGAGGAAGAGGAAGAGGAGGAGGTGGAGGAGAAGGAGGTGGAGGAGGTGGAGGAGGAGGTGGAGGAGGTGGTGCAGGAGGAGGAGGATCAGGTGGAGGAGGAGGAGCAGGAGGACTCACCCTGGCAGGGGCTGCTGTCTCCCAGTATCGTCTGGGTGAGGGACTGAAGCTCCGCCTCCTGTAGGACCCGGAGCACCAGGCTGTCGGGACTCCGCCCCCATGCCTTCCTAGGCCCCTCCCCCAAGGCCACACCCATCCTGATCACCTCCCCCACAGTCTGGTCTGGAACACACAGGGCATAGGGAGAGTGAGTTAGGCTGTAGGGAGAGTGAGTTAGGCTGTAGGGAGAGTGAGTTAGGGTGTAGGGAGAGTGAGTTAGGGTGTAGGGAGAGTGAGTTAGGCTGTAGGGAGAGTGAGTTAGGCTGTAGGGAGAGTGAGTTAGGCTGTAGGGAGAGTGAGTTAGGCTGTAGGGAGAGTGAGTTAGGCTGTAGGGAGAGTGAGTTAGGCTGTAGGGAGAGTGAGTTAGGCTGTAGGGAGAGTGAGAGTTGGGGGGTCTATACATTATGTTCTGGGGGGGTCTATACATTATGTTCTGGGGGGTCTATACATTATGTTCTTGGGGGTCTATACATTAGTGTTGGGGGGTCTATACATTATGTTCTAGGGGGTCTATACATTAGTGTTGGGGGGTCTATGCATTATGTTCTAGGGGGTCTATACATTATGTACTGGGGGGTCTATACATTAGTGTTGGGGGGTCTATACATCATGTTCTAGGGGGTCTATACATTATGTACTGGGGGGTCTATACATTAGTGTTGGGGGGGTCTATACATTATGTTCTAGGGGGTCTATACATTATGTACTGGGGGGTCTATACATTAGTGTTGGGGGGTCTATACATTATGTTCTAGGGGGTCTATACATTATGTACTGGGGGGTCTATATATTAGTGTTGGGGGGGTCTATACATCATGTACTGAGGGGGTCTATACATTAGTGTTGGGGGGGTCTATACATTATGTTCTAGGGGGTCTATACATCATGTTCTGGGGTACCGGCGTTGATGCAGCTCTCGTTGAGGGTCTGCTGGCCCAGGGCCAGAACCACTGGAGCTCCGGCCTCCCACCTCCTCCTGTCTCCTCCGGAGCCCGGCCGCTCCTCCGAGGGAGGGGGGGCCTGGTCCTGGGGGGGGGGAGCGCGGACCACAGGGCCCGGGGGGGGGAGAGGAGCCGGGGGAGGAGGGGGAGGAGGAGGAGGGGGAGGAGGAGGAGGGGGAGGAGCTGGGGGCTCTTCCTCCACTGGACTCTGGAGCTGGCGGTTCTGATTCAGCCTCCGGAGGATCTCCTTCTTCTCCCTCTGGAGGGGAGAGAGGAGGCAGAGCGGGGTCAGAGGTCAGCCGGGGTCAGAGGTCAGCCGGGGTCAGAGGTCAGCCGGGGTCACAGAGGTCAGCCGGGATCAGAGGTCAGCCGGGGTCAGAGGTCAGCCGGGGTCAGAGGTCAGCCGGGGTCAGAGGTCAGCCGGGGTCAGAGGTCGGCCGGGGTCACAGAGGTCAGCCGGGGTCACAGAGGTCGGCCGGGGTCACAGAGGACGGCCGGGGTCAGAGGTCGGCCGGGGTCAGAGGTTGGCCGGGGTCACTGTGTGTGTGGAGCTGTCTGACCGTACCTGGATCTCAGCCGTCTCGGTCTTCAGCGCGTCTTCATTACGGACCGAGTTCTGCAGACAGGAAACCAGTCAGCTAACTAGTACTACTACAGTAATCCTCCTGGTAACTAGTACTACTACAGTAATCCTCCTGGTAACTAGTACTACTACAGTAATCCTCCAGGTAACTAGTACTACCACAGTAATCCTCCTGGTAACTAGTACTACTACAGTAATCCTCCTGCTAACTAGTACTACTACAGTAATCCTCCAGGTAACTAGTACTACCACAGTAATCCTCCTGGTAACTAGTACTACTACAGTAATCCTCCTGGTAACTAGTACTACTACAGTAATCCTCCTGGTAACTAGTACTACTACAGTAATCCTCCTGCTAACTAGTACTACTACAGTAATCCTCCTGGTAACTAGTACTACTACAGTAATCCTCCTGGTAACTAGTACTACTACAGTAATCCTCCTGGTAACTAGTACTACTAAAGTAATCCTCCTGTAGTAGTACACAGTAATCGTCCTGCTAACTAGTACTACTACAGTAATCGTCCTGGTAACTAGTATTACTACAGTAATCCTCCTGGTAACTAGTATTACTACAGTAATCCTCCTGGTACTAGTACTACCACAGTAATCCTCCTGGTAACTAGTACTACCACAGTAATCCTCCTGGTAACTAGTACTAATACAGTAATCCTCCTGGTAACTAGTACTACCACAGTAATCCTCCTGGTAACTAGTACTACCACAGTAATCTTCCTGGTAACTAGTACTACTACAGTAATCCTCCTGGTAACTAGTACTACTACAGTAATCCTCCTGGTAACTAGTACTACTATAGTAATCCTCCTGGTAACTAGTACTACTACAGTAATCCTCCTGGTAACTAGTACTACCACAGTAATCCTCCTGGTAACTAGTACTACCACAGTAATCCTCCTGGTAACTAGTACTGCTACAGTAATCCTCCTGGTAACTAGTACTGCTACAGTAATCCTCCTGGTAACTAGTACTACTACAGTAATCCTCCTGGTAACTAGTACTATTACAGTAATCCTCCTGGTAACTAGTACTACCACAGTAATCCTCCTGGTAACTAGTATCACTACAGTCATCCTCCTGGTAACTAGTACTACTACAGTAATCCTCCTGGTAACTAGTTAGTGGTGGTAACTACTTGTACTGACCGCTCCAACCTCCTTCAGAGCCGTTGTCATGGAGATGGCGGGCAGAGGGGGGGGGTCAGCAGGGTCTAGGTTCTCCCGGGGGTCAGAGGTCGGCTCTATCGAGCTGACCCGCGACCCCGCGTCTCCTCCGGCTGCCACGGCGACCTTCACCCCGCGGGCCACCAGCTGAGGAGCAGAGCAGAGGGGCTAGGCTCACGGCTAACAGAGCGCTAACGGGCTAGCCTCCACGTAGCCCCGCGGGCCACCAGCTGAGGAGCAGAGCAGAGGGGCTAGGCTCACGGCTAACAGAGCGCTAACGGGCTAGCCTCCACGTAGCCCCGCGGGACCGGCCTAGGGGGGGGGGGGGGGGGGGGGGGGGTTAGGAGAGGATGAAGACCACGGGTCTGGGAGGAGGACCGCGTCTAGACGGGAATGGGTTAACCTAGTGATGGTTAGCGCTTGGTCCTATGAACATCCTTACTGTACTTATTGTAAGTCGCGAGGGTGAGACACGACGCTAAGTACGTCTGCTAAACGCCCCAGGTGGAGCCAGAGGTGGAGGTTCAGGGGCAGTGGTGGGTGGAGGAGGTGGTGTTCTTACGTGCTCCTCCCAGGCCTTCTGAGACGCCTCCTTCCTCCTCCTCTCCAGCTGCTCCTGGAGCACGGCCGCCCGCACACTGGCCTGGGCCTAGACACACACACACACACACACACACACACACACACACACACACACACACACACACACACACACACACACACACATATAAGATAGAATAATATTATATTATGTAATAATATTATATAGTAACATAATATAGTAATATAATGTTATACAATAATATAATGTAGTAATATAATATAATATAGTAATAGATAATATGATATAGTACAGTACATGAGGCAGCGTGTGATTGGCTGACCTTCAGCACCTCTATCTTCTTCCTGCGTAGCTCCGCCTCCTCACTGGACCCGACGCTGTCTGAGCCGTCGCTGTCGTACTGGAACAGAGAGCGGGTCACTTCCTGTGTGCACTTCCTGTCATGCTCAGTAGAGGCGTGCGGCGCGTCTTACCTTCTCCCCTCTCATCCGAGCCTTCATCTGCTGCCGCTCGTTGAAGTTCTGCAGCCGGATCTGACGAAGGCGGGTTAGATACTCCTGAGACAGACAGACAGGCAGACAGACAGTTAGAGAGAGAGAGACAGAGACAGAGAGAGAGGGAGAGAGACACAGACAGACAGACAGACAGACAGACAGTTAGAGAGAGAGAGAGAGAGAGAGAGAGACAGAGACAGAGACAGAGAGAGACAGAGACAGAGAGAGACAGAGAGAGAGACACAGACAGACAGACAGACAGACAGACAGACAGACAGACAGACAGACAGACAGACAGACAGACAGACAGACAGACAGACAGACAGACAGACAGTTAGAGAGAGAGAGACAGAGACAGAGACAGAGACAGAGACAGAGAGAGAGGGAGAGAGACACAGACAGACAGACAGACAGACAGACAGACAGACAGACAGACAGACAGACAGGCAGACAGGCAGACAGACCGTTAGAGAGAGACAGACAGACAGACAGACAGACAGACAGACAGACAGACAGACAGACAGACAGACAGACAGACAGACCGTTAGAGAGAGACACAGACAGACAGACAGACAGACAGACAGACAGACAGACAGACCGTTAGAGAGACAGACAGACAGACAGACAGACAGACAGACAGACCGTTAGAGAGAGACACAGACAGACAGACAGACAGACAGACAGACAGACAGACACAGACAGACAGACAGACAGACAGACAGACAGACAGACAGTTAGAGACACAGACAGACAGACAGACAGACCGTTAGAGAGAGACACAGACAGACAGACAGACAGACAGACAGACAGACAGACAGACAGACAGACAGACAGACAGACAGACCGTTAGAGAGACAGACAGACAGACAGACAGACAGACCGTTAGAGAGAGACACAGACAGACAGACAGACAGACAGACAGACCGTTAGAGAGACAGACAGGTGTACACTCACAGACCACTAACACACAGCAGCACAGTGTAGGGTATTGCACGGTGGTGTAGGGGTGGAGCACGGTGGTGTAGGGGTGGTGTAGGGGTGGTGTAGGGGTGGAGCACGGTGGTGTAGGGGTGGTGTAGGGTGGTGTAGGGGTGGTGTAGGGGTGGGGCACGCCGGTGTATGGGAGGTGTAGGGTGGTGTATGGTGGTGTAGGGGTGGTGTAGGGGTGGTGCATGGTGGTGTAGGGGTGGAGCACGGTGGTGTAGGGGTGGAGCACGGTGGTGTAGGGGTGGAGCACGGTGGTGTAGGGGTGGAGCACGGTGGTGTAGGGGTGGTGCATGGTGGTGTAGGGGTGGAGCACGGTGGTGTAGGGGTGGAGCACGGTGGTGTAGGGGTGGAGCACGGTGGTGTAGGGGTGGAGCACGGTGGTGTAGGGGTGGTGCATGGTGGTGTAGGGGTGGAGCACGGTGGTGTAGGGGTGGAGCACGGTGGTGTAGGGGTGGAGCACGGTGGTGTAGGGGTGGTGCATGGTGGTGTAGGGGTGGAGCACGGTGGTGTAGGGGTGGAGCACGGTGGTGTAGGGCTGGTGTAGTATTGGTTGCATGGTGGTGTAGGGGTGGTGTAGGGGTGGTGTAAAGCCCAGGCAGGAACAACAGAAAGCATTCAGGACCAAAAACGAACCAAATCATGAGCTGGAACCGAAGCCGATGGTGGAGGTGGAGGTGGAGGTTTTGGAGGTGGTGCAGGTGGAGCCGTTAGATGTTAATAATAATCATAATATGAAGAACAGAAGATAAACAATAAGGACCGTGGAGCAAACCGACCATGAGGAACGAGCAGCTGGCAGACGCATGCATCCAGCGCCGGGGGGGGGGAGGGGGGGGGGGGGGGGGAGGACCTGGTTCCTACCTCCTCCTCCTGATTGGCCCGGGGCCTCCTGAAGCGGTGAGGCCCCGCCCCCCGGCTCCCGTAGACCGCCGCCCAGTTCTGCCGCGCCCCCTACGGTCAACCACACCTTAGAACCAGAAACACCACCCGGAGACACAGGCCTCCACCCAGAAACACCATCCAGAGCCTCCACCCAGAGACACAGGCCTCCACCCTCCACCCGGAGACACCAACCAGAGACACCACCCTCCACCCAGAGACACAGGCCTTCACGCAGAAACACCACCCAGAGACAAATGCCTCCACCCAGAGACACAGGCCTCCATCCTCCACGCGGAGACAGACACCAACCAGCGACACCACCCTCCACCCAGAGACAAAGGGCCTCCACCCAGAGACAAAGGGCCTCCACCCAGGCCTCAGAACCAGGGGGTATTCAGCAGAAAGGTGGGGTCACAGGTCAGGAAGGTGGTGTAGAGGTGGGGGTACCTACCAGCTGTCCCTCCGCCCGGACCTTGTTCAGCATGGCCTCTCTCTTCCGCTGCAGGAACTGCTCCACCTGGCAGCCCCGGCCCGCCCCCACCTGGGCCCGGTGCCTGGGGAGACACAGGTCAGTACTGTCTAACCCCGACCTGTCTCTGTACTGTCTAACCCCTACCTGCTCCTTAATGACCTGTCTCTGTACTGTCTAACCCCTACCTGCTCCTTAATGACCTGTCTCTGTACTGTCTAACCCCTACCTGCTCCTTAATGACCTGTCTCTGTACTGTCTAACCCCTACCTGCTCCTTAATGACCTGTCTCTGTACTGTCTAACCCCTACCTGCTCCTTAATGACCTGTCTCTGTACTGTCCAACCCCTACCTGCTCCTTAATGACCCGTCTCTGTACTGTCTAACCCCTACCTGCTCCTTAATGACCTGTCTCTGTACTGTCTAACCCCTACCTGCTCCTTAATGACCTGTCTCTGTACTGTCTAACCCCTACCTGCTCCTTAATGACCTGTCTCTGTACTGTCTAACCCCTACCTGCTCCTTAATGACCTGTCTCTGTACTGTCTAACCCCTACCTGCTCCTTAACGACCTGTCTCTGTACTGTTTAACCCCTACCTGCTCCTTAATTACCTGTCTCTGTACTGTCTAACCCCTACCTGCTCCTTAATGACCTGTCTCTGTACTGTCTAACCCCTACCTGCTCCTTAATGACCTGTCTCTGTACTGTCTAACCCCTACCTGCTCCTTAATGACCTGTCTCTGTACTGTCTAATCCCTACCTTCTCCTTAACGAAGGTCTTGGTCATTATTGACAACAGGACTAATGTACTTTGGTTCTAGTGATGTGTAGTTAGTTGTGTAGTTTGTGGTTGAGTTTGTGGCTAGTTTGTTGTGTAGTTTGATGTGTAGATCCAGGGGATAACACAACTGTAGAACATGAGTTCCATTCTGAGGTCGTCTGTGAGTGTTAGTTAGTAATGCCATGACAACCAGCAGTCAACACGGTCAACAAAGAGCGTTCCCTCGACAACGGGTGAAACTTGTTGCTGCACACACACACTGAAGAGATCTGGGATAGACAGTCACTAGAGGAGACTACGACCTGTTCATGTTACAGATTATACATTATTGATGATCAGAGACCCAAATGTATAGATAGACAGACAATAGAGACCTGCTGATGTCGGCCTGTATGTATAGGGGATAGATGATAGGTGACACACCTGTGGGCCTGTCTGGGGACAGACTGTAGAGGGGATAGATGATAGGGGATAGGTGATAGGTGATAGATGATAGGTGATATATGACAGGGGATAGGGGATAGGTGATAGATGATAGATGATAGGTGATAGTTGATAGTTGATAGGTGATAGGTGATAGGTGATAGAGGAT
This sequence comes from Gadus macrocephalus, assembly GCF_031168955.1. Lineage (NCBI taxonomy): Eukaryota > Metazoa > Chordata > Actinopteri > Gadiformes > Gadidae > Gadus > Gadus macrocephalus. The sequence continues at coordinate 685,275 of NC_082393.1, forward strand.
AGGTGATAGATGATAGACCTGTGGATGTGGGCCTGTCTGGAGACCGACTGTACAGGGGATAGATGATAGGTGATAGAGGATAGGGGATAGGTGATAGACCTGTGGATGTGGGCCTGTCTGGAGACCGACTGTACAGGGGATAGATGATAGGTGATAGAGGATAGGGGATAGGTGATAGACCTGTGGATGTGGGCCTGTCTGGAGACCGACTGCAGTCTCTGGACTTCCTTCCGGACGGCGTCTGGGTTTTGTGGGGGGAGCGGCCCGGCAGCAGCAGGAACACCCCTGATACACACACAGACACACACACACACACACACAAACATATATATAGAGATACACCCACACACACATAGTTGTGCGTTAGTGTGTAGTTGTGCGTTAGTGTTTGCAGTGTGTAGTTGTGCGTTAGTGTGTAGTTGTGCGTTAGTGTTTGTAGTGTGTAGTTATCCGTTAGTGTGTAGTTGTGCGTCAGTGTTTGAGGTGTGTAGATGTGCGTTAGTGTGTAGTTGTGCATTAGTGTTTGTAGTGTGTAGTTGCGCGTTAGTGTTTGAAGTATGTAGTTGTGCGTCAGTGTGTTTCCGTACCATACTGGGCTGGGCTGCCCTCTCTGGACAGGTTTGTGTGGTAGTTGTGTGTTAGTGTGTAGTTGTGCGTCAGTGTGTTGTGTGTCCGTACCGCACTGGGCTACCCTCCCTGGACAGGTTTGTGTGGTAGTGATCGTAGGCCGCCCTGCAGTGGGCGGGGACTATAGCAGAGGGCGGGGCCTGTGCCGGACAGGGGGCGGGGCCTATGCAGAGGGAGGGGCCAGCACCAGGCCCCGCCCCCCCGGCCCTCTTGCCGAAACCCTGAAGATGACAAACAGAGTCTGTGGTTAAACACATGACCTGGAACGACCCTCATTAATGTAGAGGAGGAGGGGGGGAGGGGGGGGGGTCCGGGGGGAGGAGGGGGTGGAGGGGGGGGTCCGGGGGGAGGGAGGGGGTCCGGGGGGAGGGAGGGGGTCGTACCTTCCTCTCCGGGCTGCCCCCCCCGCTGGCTCCCAGGACGTGCTTCCAGCCCTGCTCCCGCGCCTGGTTGATCCGGTTCATCTGAGGGTCAGAGGTCGCACAATCAAGAGGTCAGAGGTCAGATCCCCTCTGAGGTGCCCTCTGACCCCTCACCCTGCCCAGCAGCACCCACCTTCTCCCTCTCGTAGCTCTTCACCTGGCCCGCCTTCAGCAGCAGCACCTGGAGGCACCACGGGGGAGGAGTTAGAGGTGGAGGAGGGGGGAGGGGGGAGGGGGGAGGGGGGAGGAGGAGTGATGAAGGGCGTGGCCTCACCTGCTCCTTGTGTTTCCTCTCCTTCTCCAGCAGCTCCGCGCGTTTCTTCCGGACCGCGTCCTGCAACACCACAGAGAGCCCCGTCAACGGGTGGAGGCCTGCACCCTGCTGGGCCCCCACCCTGGGGCTCCACCCTGGGACCCCCACCCTGGGGCCCCCACCATGCTGGGGCCTCCACCCTGAGGCCTAGTCTCTAGTCTAGCTCCTCCTGCTCTAGTCTCTGGTCTAGCTCCTCCTGCTCTAGTCTCTAGTCTAGCTCCTCCTGCTCTAGTCTCTGGTCTAGCTCCCCCTGCTCTAGTCTATCTCCTCCTGCTCTAGTCTCCAGTCTAGCTCCTCCTGGAGGGAGCAGGTTTAACCGGGGGGCTAGAGGAGGGGGGGCTCCATGCTGTACCTCGTGTTTATTCCTCTCGTCCGCGTGACTCACTCTCCTCTGGGGGGGGGCGGCGGCCTGCACACACACACACACACACACACACACACACACACACACACACACACACACACACACACACACACACACACACACACACACACACACACACACACACACACACACACACACACACTCAGTCTCATGGGTTAGTGGGGGTTAGTCTCAGTCTAGGGGTTAGTGGGGGTCAGTCTGGGGGTTAGTGGGGGTCAGTCTGGGGTTAGTCTCAGTCTAGGGGTTAGTCTAGGGGTTAGTCTGGGGGTTAGTGGGGGTCAGTCTGGGGTTAGTCTCAGTCTAGGGGTTAGTGGGGGTCAGTCTGGGGTTAGTCTCAGTCTGGGGTTAGTCTCAGTCTAGGGGTTAGTCTCAGTCTAGGGGTTAGTGGGGGTCAGTCTGGGGTTAGTCTCAGTCTGGGGTTAGTCTCAGTCTAGGGGTTAGTCTCAGTCTAGGGGTTAGTCTGGGGGTTAGTTGCGGTCAGTCTTGGGGTTAGTTTCAGTCTGAGGGTTAGTCTCAGTCTAGGGGTTAGACTGGGGGTTAGTGGGGGTCAGTCTGGGGCCAGTCCCAGTACTCACCACTCTCGGTCTCCTGGCTCCCTCTGACACCCTCCTGGCCGCCAGAGGAACACCGTACTTGGCGGCGGGTTTAGTGATCTTCTGAGCCGGGGAGAGGAGGGTGGAGGCCTGGGCTGGACGCTTCGCTGCTGCACAACACGACACGACAAGACGACACACCACAACACAACACGCAGACCTCAGATCAGTGCTGTCTCTTAGTCTCTTAGAGCTGTTCCGATACCATTTTTCCTTCCCGATACCAATTCTGATTCCTGGACTAACTTTTTTTTTTCTGACATTGATCATTAACATTTATAATCTATTATTAGAATAAGCCATCAGTATTCTTGCAGTTAATCGTGAGCATCCATGTTTTTCCGACTTTATCCAGCTCTGAGATGAGTTTCGGTGATGTTCTAGGGAGTCACATGATGGACCAGACCGGCTCAGAGACTTTCGTATTCGATGCTAGATACTGGTATCGGTATCGGGAAAACTCTAGCTCCTTTAACTACGAAGACGCACAGAAGACTCCGCCCTGGGGGCGGGGCTTACCTGGGAGCCCCGGGGCCACACCCCCTGGAGGCTGCTTGTGGAGGAAGGCGGGGCTGAACTCCTGAGCGATGATCTGGAAGACGAGAGAACCTACGATCAGAGCGGACCCGGACCTGAGACCCCGACCTGATACCTGGGACCCGGACCCGAGGCCTGGGGGTCCCTACCTGGGGACTGAGACCTGGGGGTCCCTACCTGGGGACTGAGGCATGGGGGTCCCTACCTGGGGACTGAGGCCCCTGGGGACTGAGACCCCTGGGGACTGAGACCTGGGGGTCCCTACCTGGGGACTGAGACCTGGGGGCCCTACCTGGGGACTGAGACCTGGGGGCCCCTACCTGGGGACTGAGACCTGGGGACTGAGACCTGGGGGCCCCTACCTGGGGACTGAGACCTGGGGGTCCCTACCTGGGGACTGAGACCTGGGGGCCCCTACCTGGGGACTGAGACCTGGGGGCCCCTACCTGGGGACTGAGACCTGGGGGCCCTACCTGGGGACTGAGACCTGGGGGCCCCTACCTGGGGACTGAGACCTGGGGACTGAGACCTGGGGACTGAGACCTGGGGGTCCCTACCTGGGGACTGAGACCTGGGGGCCCCTACCTGGGGACTGAGACCTGGGGGCCCCTACCTGGGGACTGAGACCTGGGGGCCCTACCTGGGGACTGAGACCTGGGGACTGAGACCTGGGGGCCCTACCTGGGGACTGAGACCTGGGGGCCCTACCTGGGGACTGAGGAACTTGTGGATCCTGCAGGAGAGGAAGGGCTTCTGCAGCACGGTGCCGACGGAGGGCCGCTCCCGGGGGTTGCGTCTGAAGAGCAGGCCCAGCAGGGAGCGCAGGTCCTGGGAGTAGTGCAGTGACACCGGGGGGTAGGACCCGCGGATGATCTTCAGGACCAGGTTCTTCATGTTCCCCGCCTCAAACTGAGGAGAGACGCAGAGGACTGAACCACAGCACCGCTCTGATCCCTGGATCATCTAGAGCTGCTCTCAGAGGACCAGGGGATGGACAGTATGAGGAGGGCTCACCTTAGCCTAGCCTAGCCTAGCCTAGACTAGCATACCCATGATGGACAGTATGAGGAGGGCTCACCTTAGCCTAGACTAGTATACCCATGATGGACAGTATGAGGTGGGCTCACCTTAGCCTAGCCTAGCCTAGCTTAGCCTGGCCTAGCATACCCATGATGGACAGCATGAGTAGGGCTCACCTTAGCCTAGCCTAGCCTGGCCAAGCATACCCATGATGGAGAGTATGAGGAGGGCTCACCTTAGCCTAGCCTAGCCTAGCCTAGCATACCCATGATGGACGGTATGAGGAGGGCTCACCTTAGCCTAGCCTAGCGTACCCATGATGGACAGCATGAGGAGGGCTCACCTTAGCCTAGCCTAGCCTAGCGTTCCCATGATGGACAGCATGAGGAGGGCTCACCTTAGCCTAGCCTAGCGTACCCATGATGGACAGCATGAGGAGGGCTCACCTTAGCCTAGCCTAGCCTAGCCTAGCGTTCCCATGATGGACAGTATGAGGAGGGCTCACCTTAGCCTAGCCTAGCGTTCCCATGATGGACAGTATGAGGAGGGCTCACCTTAGCCTAGCCTAGCCTAGCGTTCCCATGATGGACAGTATGAGGAGGGTACCCCAGGCTAGGCCATGCATTAACCATGGGGGACTCAGGGGAGTATAACATGAGGCTCTTAGAGGCTGAGAGGATTGGAGGCAGGATACTCACAGCATGCTTGAGGGTACACATCTCATACAGCACACAGCCCAGGGCCCAGACATCACTGCAGGGACGGACAGACAGACGGCAGGGTGAGGAGCGCCTCGCTGAACAGCCTCAGAGAGCGACATGGCCGGGGGATACCGGGTTACATGCAGACACCAAACAGATAGAGAGGGTCGATACGGAGCCATCGGCTGGCCACGAGCAGCGAGGACTTCAGTCAATACAGACATAATACCCTCACAGCTAATGATGTCCAGTTAAGTCCAGCAAGAACCAGTTAATATCAGGTAAGTCCAATTAAAACCAGCAGAGACCAGTTAAGACCATTTGGGAGTTAGGACCAGGGGAGAGACCTTTTGTTGTTGTAGGGCTTGTTCTCACAGATCTCCGGGGAGAGGTAGTAGGGCGTCCCGATGCAGGTCCGGGCCAGCTCCACCGTGCTGGAACAACAAACACACTCAGACACTGGGCTCAGACACGGAGCTCCATGACTGAGCTCAGTCACGGAGCTCCGTGTCTGGGCTCAGACACGGAGCTCCGTGACTGAGCCCAGTCACGGAGCTCCATGACTGAGCTCAGTCACAGAGCTCCGTGTCTGAGCTCAGTCACAGAGCTCCGTGTCTGAGCTCAGTCATGGCGCTCCGACACGGGGACGGGGTATAGTACCCTACCTGTTGAGCACTCTGGC